>NC_045959.1:44010898-44286126 GCF_010909765.2 Amblyraja radiata
CGACGACACTTCTGGGTTTTATAGTCCCTCCCCTCTCCCACAAGAAGGGGTGTGGCCTTCATGGCGTGATTGACAGGAGAGAGAAACTCAACAGCCGTACGTGGTAGCGTTTTTTCCAAAATCAATATAAAGTGCAAACAGGAAGTGGTCAAGATTAGACTTTTAATTATATAGAAGTCAAGGCAACTTTCATTAGGCAAGGCAACTTTAATTAGGCTTAAAGTTTTACAGCTTTAGCATTTCCAAACCAAAGGCAACACAGCTTTAGCATTTCCAAACCAAAGGCAACACAGCTTTAGGGTTTCCAAACCAAAGGCAACACAGCTTTAGCATTTCCAAACTATATTTTCCAACCACATTAAGGGCACTGACAGGGTCAGTAAAACCACTCACAGTTTAGTAGACATGTGTTCAATGTTATTCACAGCTCAGACTGAGAGACATGACCCTCTCGCTCCCCCCATCTTGCAGAGACTGACTGAGGCATTCAACACTTCTGGGTGTTATAGTCCCTCCGGAAGGGGCATGGCCTTCAGGAGAGAGAATCTCAACATTTTTTAAACACTAATAACTCTTTTATTTTTCAACGATGGGAAAAGTCCTCTTGTCCTGCGCAGCGGAGGGGGACTGAGTAAGATGGCCTAAAATCACAGCCGTAAGTGGCAGCGTTTTTCTTAAATCAATATACAGAACAACAGGAAGTGGTCAAGATCAGACTTTGTGTAATATAGATTCATAATATAGAGACTGTATGCTACCACATCAGAGGCTCTCTGTCTCCATGACCAAATGCTGTGGTACCTTAATGTCCTCGATAACACTACCAGACATTTAATGGAGCTTTACTGCTCTTTGCAACAAAGTCTACAGAAACATACGAATATTGCGGATGATAAATACAACGACCATGAAGACTCACTCTAAATGAGAAACAAAAAATTTATAACATGCAATTACGTTGAAAGAAAATTACAGAGCAAGCCCCACTGCGGCGACCTAATCCGCGAGTTAAGAAGAATGTCTTCGACCTTGATGCTCGAGGGCACTAGCCTGGAAAACCTCGCGCTAGATCGACCGTCATTGTTGAAACCGCGAGCTGGATCGACCGACCGCACACACACGCACACACAAATATATCGGAAACGCGGGGGCCAGGGAAAGCGGGGGAGCGCTGTCTAAAATTCAGACCTGCGATGAAGAGGAAGGAAAGATGCCTGCACAGTGTACGGTAAGTCCTTTAGAGAGCGCAGATGGGGGGAGAGGGGAGAGAGGGGAAGAGAGGGGGAGAGAAGAGGGGGGGAGAAGGGGGAAGAAGGAGTGGAGACACTTTTAAGAAGTATAATAAAGTTTAGCGAGCATTTTACCTGTTTTCCTGGGTCCTGAAAACTCCAATGAGCCAATCAAAATGTCCGGTCAGTGAAGGAGATTGCCTACGGCTGCCCTTGACTGCCTGTAACTAAATAGCAACCCCACCACTGCACTACGAGTTAAAAAGAACCATGCCGACCAAATTTTACTCGCGGAAAATTTTTCAACATGCTGAAAAATTGACCGCGTCCTAGATGAGACCGCGAGTATTCGGGAACTTCCCTCGAGCATGAAGGAGAGTTCCAGTAACCTCATAGGACCTCCAAGGACCATGTGTTGACCATGCTGTGAGTGTGAGTCAAGGGCAAACTCTTCTAAACTCACAGATTAGGTCGCCGCAGTGGGATAGCCCTTTAACTCAAAAATGTAAAATCTAAGCAATGGATTTAAACCCCCGTGTGAATCAGTATTATACTGGAAACCATATATACTGGACACAGGGCCAGCATCAAATCATCAGTCTTTATTTGGTTTAGTTTAGTTTAGTTTAGAGATACAGCGTGGAAACATGCCCTTCGGCCCACCGAGTCCGTGGGCCCACCAGCGATCCCCGCACATTAACACTATCTGACACACTATGGACAATTTACACATACCAAGTCATTTAACTTACAAACCTGAAGGTAGACAAAATGTTTAAGAATGAACTGAAGATGCTGGAAAAATCGATGGTAGACAAAAATGCTGGAGAAACTCAGCGGGTGAGGCAGCATCTACGGAGCGAAGGAATAGGTGACATTTCGAGTCGAGACCCTTCTTCAGACTACAAACCTGGACGTCTTTGGAGTGTGGGAGGAAATCAAAGATCTCAGAGAAAACCCACGCGGTCACGGGGAGAACGTACAAACTCCAAAAAGACAGCACCTGTAGTCGGGATCAAACCCGGGACTCTGGCGCTGCAAGCGCTGTAAGGCAGCAACTCTACCACTGTGCTACCGTGCCGCTCCCCCCCCCCCCCCCCCCCCCTTCCCCCCCGTTGAATAGTAGAGAGAGTATATAGAGGACTCCATGATTAAAGGTATTTGAATGATATGACTCAAGCTACTATGTCAGCAAGGTCATCCCAAAAGTAATTTTGGTATATTATATAACACTATCAAATACTAGTATGACATCTCACATTTTTGGGAACCACGTAAAGAGGATCTCCACCAAAGGATTCCTCCAAAATCTCGCAAATGCCGTATATTATCCGTCTTAATAATCCAACCACTTTTCAGGTACTCTGCATCTGTCTTAGAATGAGATAATCATTCCCAATCACATGCAGTCAGCTTCACTGAACAATTTCTGCTATCTTTGTATATTATAATTTTATTGGTTGTCTGACTGAGTGGGATTTGGAATATTGAGTGCCAATATTCAGTGAGGTCCTCTAATTTAATATTTGCATTATGAGGTCTCATAAATTGCAATGAATTACACCCTTAAGAGGTGGAATTCAGAGGGCCTACAGTAGTGAATAGCTCCAATACTTCCTTGCTGTGACATATTTTCCAGTTCTCCAGCAAAGACTGTCAATGGTCTGATGAATGCAGGCCTGGATGATGATTTACAGTTCACCCATGGATGCCTGAATTGCCTCTGTGCCATTTATTACAACAACCATTTCATTGTTTCCACATTTCTACTGGTGCAGTGTTGGCCTAGATGCAAAAAATCACAATAATTCATCAGAAAGTTATTAAGGACCCAGAAATCCCCGATGAATGTTTGAATAAACATCCTAACACAGATAAATTAATATCGTACATTTATAATATCCCGTTAGATACTGAGGTCCCGTTGACGGAACCACACAGATAAGCATGGGAAAATGAATTGGCTCAAACCATTTCGAAGGATATATGGAATGAAAGTTTACAACATATACATTACTGTTCGTTAAACGCCAGACACTCTTTAATACAATTAAAAGTATTGCATAGATTGTATTACTCCAAAACAAAATTAAACAGAATTGTTCCAAATATCTCACCTATCTGTGATAAATGTCAATATCTAGAAGCCAACTTAACTCATACCTTGGTAAATTAACTTACCAGTAAATTGCATAATTTTTTTTTTTAAATGTATGGATATTTTTTTAATTATTTCTGAAGTTGTTAATATTCAATTGGATCCTGATCCAAAATTAATAATATTGGGAATATCAGAACAAAATATAAAACTTATAACAAATCAAAGAAATTTTCTTGATTACAGTATAATAACTGGGAAAAAATTAATACTAAGATTTTGGAAAAACCCAAGAACCCCTACAATTAAAATGTGGATTACAGAAACCTGACACCTTACACGTGGAAAAAATTAGACTTGTCTTAACTGGCAAATCACAACTATTTGCTAGAATATGGTCTCCATTTATTGATTTTTTAAAGAGGTAAATTGGTTCAACACAGAAACTGGACTGAAACCTGAGCTCAGGATTGGATGAATAACTACGCCATATAATCTACGGACCTATCTCCAAAATTGTAATTGGTAATTTTCTTTGTTTGTTTTTCTTGTTTTTTTTCCCTTTTTTACCTCCCTCTCTATTAATTTATAGACCTTTCTTCTCAATTCTATCTTTCAAAAAATTCTATAAATTAACAGAAGCTTTGGATGAATGTAATTGATAAACAAACCGTGTTACTATTATATGTTTACGCTTCTAATAAAAATAATTTAAAAAAAAAAGAAAGTTACTTTATCTGAGGAGGAGCCTAACCATTTATCACAAAACAAAATGTCACAATGAAAGGAAATTGTTTTTCTATTGGGTACTGCCAAAGGCAGACAAAGCCATCAAAAACCATACAATAATTTGGGTTCTTTTCCTGTCTGCCTTAGGAGTGAAGAATATGAGTAGTGGGAGTTTGAAAAGTCTGTTGTAGGTTGGTAGCTGTTAGTTATATTTCCGACAGGCTTAAAAGGGAATGAAGGGGAGCAGCCATTTTGGAGCAGCCATTTTGAGAAGGGCAACTTTGAGGTGGAAGTGCTGCTGGTAAGTTAAAAGTACAGTCTTTGGTGAACACCAGCGAGGAGGACAAGCAGCAACAAGGTAAAGATTTTCTTTTTTCTTGAGTCTGCCACTGTAGTAAAGGATCAATTCCAGCAGTTAGTAGAGTGGTGTACTGCTCCAGTATGATGTGGGAGATTGGGGAGGGTTTGAATACCCCACGGTGACTAAGGATGCACGTAGTGTGCCCAGCTGTAATTCCGCTCAGATCATGTGGACCATTCGGAGCAGCAATTGGGCTCATTGAGGAGCACGCAGATAACCGTATAACCATATAACCATATAACAATTACAGCATGGAAACAGGCCATCTCGACCCTTCTAGTCCGTGCCGGACACGTATTCTCCCCTAGTCCCATATACCTGCGTTCAGACCATAACCCTCCATTCCTTTCCCGTCCATATAACTATCCAATTTATTTTTAAATGATAAAAACGAACCTGCCTCCACCACCTTCACTGGAAGCTCATTCCACACAGCCACCACTCTCTGAGTAAAGAAGTTCCCCCTCATGTTACCCCTAAACTTCTGTTCCTTAATTCTCGTCATGTCCACTTGTTTGAATCTTCCCTACTCTCAGTGGGAAAAGCTTATCCACGTCGACTCTGTCTATCCCTCTCATCATTTTAAAGACCTCTATCAAGTCCCCCCTTAACCTTCTGTGCTCCAAAGAATAAAGCCCTAACTTGTTCAACCTTTCTCTGTAACTTAGTTGCTGAAACCCAGGCAACATTCTAGTAAATCTCCTCTGTACTCTCTCTATTTTGTTGACATCCTTCCTATAATTAGGCGACCAAAATTGTACACCATACTCCAGAATTGGCCTCACCAATGCCTTGTACAATTTTAACATTACATCCTAACTTCTATACTCAATGCTCTGATTTATAAAGGCCAGCACACCAAAAGCTTTCTTTACCACCCTATCTACATGAGATTACACTTTCAGGGAACTGTGCACAGTTATTCCCAGATCCCTCTGTTCACCTGCATTCTTCAATTCCCTACCATTTACCATGTACGTCCTATTTTGATTTGTCCTGCCAAGATGTAGCACCTCACACTTATCAGCATTAAACTCCATCTGCCATCTTTCAGCCCACTCTTCCAAATGGCATAAATCTCTCTGTAGACTTTGAAAATCTACTTCATTATCCACAACCCCACCTATTTTAGTATCATCTGCATACTTACTAATCCAATTTACCACACCATCATCCAGATCATTGATGTACATGACAAACAACAGTGGACCCAATACAGATCCATGTGGCACCCCACTAGTCACTGGCCTCCAACCTGACAAACAACCATCCACCATTACTCTCTGGCATCTCCCATTCAGCCACTGTTGAATCCATCTTGCTACTCCACCATTAATACCCAACAATTAAACCTTCTTAACCAACCTTCCGTGAGGAACCTTGTCAAAGGCCTTACTGAAGTCCATATATACAACATCCACTGCTTTACCCTCATCAATTTCCCGAGTAACCTCTTCAAAAAATTCAAGAAGATTAGTCAAACATGACCTTCCAGGCACAAATCCATGTTGACTGTTCCTAATCAGACCCTGTTTATCCAGATGCTTATATATATTATCTCTAAGTATCCTTTCCATTAATTTGCCCACCACTGACGTCAAACTAACAGGTCTATAATAGTAAGATTAAACGAGAACTTACCAGTTTGAAGTTTGATCTTGATTTTATGAGGAGTTACGATGAGCGATTACGTGAAGAAGGGCCGTCCGTCTGCGTGCGCGTCAATCTTCAAAGCAGCGGT
Organism: Amblyraja radiata; assembly: GCF_010909765.2. Taxonomy (NCBI): domain Eukaryota; kingdom Metazoa; phylum Chordata; class Chondrichthyes; order Rajiformes; family Rajidae; genus Amblyraja; species Amblyraja radiata. The sequence continues at coordinate 44,017,057 of NC_045959.1, forward strand.
GTTAAATCACAGATAAAAAAGAAGACCTGAGAATAGTAAGATTGTGAAAAACTTGAACTTCCATATGACCTTGATAATATGAGGCTGGGAGCGGTGGGCACGTAATTGTTCATCGTAACTCCTCATAAAATCAAGATCAAACTTCAAACTGGTAAGTTCTCGTTTAATCTTACTATTTTACTTCGGAGTCACGTGAGTGACTACGTGAAGATTTCAAAGCTCTGTGATTTTACGCCGGTTACGAATCCAAGCATCACACACTGAATGGATTGACCATGGATGCGTGTAATCATTAAAGCATTCAGACATTACGTAGTTAAGTAAAGAAACTGATGCTTTAAATGAAAGAAAAGTTTTTTAAAAAGTTACCCCTCCCAACCTTGGGGGGGAAACTAAGGGACAGAACTTAAAATGGTACGTGCAAACACCCCCAGTCCGGTTATGGGTTTGTTATAAAAACCGGTGGACCGTTATTTCATTCGTCCATCCTGCAGCCACTAGGATGTCATTAAGGGGCACGTCCATAGCTCTTGCTGCCGACGTAGATGCAGCCCTGGTGGAGTGAGATTTAACGATATAAATGTTCACTCCTCCTACCGCCATTACCTCCTTTGACCATCTGGAGATGATTTGAGTTGATACCTTCTGGTGTGGTTTTTTATGGCTGATGAGGACCAATTGTTCTGAGCCTCTGAGGTTCTCCATAACTCTCAGATAGTGGTGTTAGTACGTTACCACACACACAACCATTGGTCCTCTGGATATGCCAAGAACTGGATCTCCATCCCTGGCATTCCTGGCCTGCTCTGTTTTATCAGGTTCCTGATTAGGAATGTTATGTTGTTCATATTGGTGGTCATGTAGTCCAACTGTAACTTTTGCGGTGTCTGGACTCTTTGTCAGCATACCACCTTCAGGGTTAGTTATAGGTGGTCCCCACTGTCAAAGTAGGGTTAGTACCACGCTCACATCCCATGTGTCCATGTAGCTTGGCCTTGGAGGTATTAAGTTGTAAATTCCCTTCATGAATTTTGTTGTAAAGGGGTGCGTTCCTATCGACCCGTGCCCTGCTTCCAGCATCAGATAGGAGGAGAGTGCGCCTCTGGCACTATAGATTGCACTATAACTTTGTTTATAGTTATGGTACAGAGTTGATAGGAACTCCAAGACATCCGTTATCCGAACTGTGTTGTATTTGTTCGGACAGTCCTATGCCTTGACATGGCTTCCTCAGAATCTGCAGACCAACAAGTTAATACGTTCATGTAGTGGATGATTGCTCCCTGTAACTGGGTTCACTAGGAGGTCCCTGCTCTTGGGTACAGCCATAACTGGCTGGACTATAATTCCCAAATTTTTTGGGAACCAGGCTTGAGTAGGCCAATCTGGCATTACCAATATGCCTGTGGCTTAGTCTTGCTTGATTTTGGTCAAGCATCGGTTTGTGAGACGAATTGGCGGAAAGCATACATAAACATTCCTCCCCAATTGAGGGAGAAAGCATCCACTGCCTTAGCTCCTGGATCCAGCTCGCAGGACACATATCTAGGTAACTGATGGTTTGGTCTAGATGCAAACAGATCAATATCTGGTATGCCAAATCGTGTAGTTATTTCGTTAAATACTGCCCGATTCAACATCCATTCTGTGTTGTTATTAAACATTCGTGATCCAGCATCTGTCACCGTGTTATATCTACCTCATAGATAGACCGCTGTAACCCAAATATTCCTCTCGATACACCAGTGCCAAATGAGGTTCGACAATCTGTCGCAAGATACAGATTTTACACCACCCTTGTGATTGATATATGCCACCGCAGTGGTGTTATCAATCTGAATTTGAACAAGCACATGTTGCATATCGCTACAGAAAACCTTGAGTCCATATTGTGCCCCCAACAATTCAGGGTAATTGATTCCCTGTGTTGGGGAATTACAGACTTCTGCTCATTCCATCTTCCCCCACAGCTCTAGACTGTGTTTGTGGCTCCCCATCCTTAGCCGCTAGCATTGGTCTGAACCACCGATGGCTTTCGAGCAAAATTTCCCTTGAGCTGTCCCTCGTTCGTTATCCACCATAGTTTATCAACAATGGCCTCTGCTGGTAATCCATAGTTTTGCCAATTTGGCCTGCATGTAATCTGAGTGTTCGTTCCTTTGCTCGCTGTAAATTCTGGTAATGCAAAGGCCCGTGACGTACTGCTGGAAATGCAGGTACTATTTGCCAATTACACTCGCTGTTTGCCTGATAGATGGCTAGTATTTGACTATCAGGTCATAGCAGGCTTACTTAATCTTGTTGTTTGCCCCTAGGCAAAGTCACCAACATATTTACTGTTTTTAATAGTAAATCCTAGGTAATCAATTACCCTTGTAGGTGTCAATTTTGATTTAACTGGATGGATGAGGTAACCAATTCTTTCAAACAGGGTTTTGGTTTGCTTTGACTGATGCTTCTGCCAATTCTTGGTGTCTCCAAATTGAAAATGTCCTCCAAATATGCCATTACTATGTGGTTTTGATACCTTTGTAATCCCAGAATTGGTTTCCGTAGTTTAGTCAATAGTCTAGGAGCTGCTGTCAACCCATTTGGCAGAGCCATGCCATCCAGTTAAACTTCAAATATCTCCTGTTCTTAGTGAATAGGTACCGAATAGTATGCATCTTTGAGGTTGATGCATGCCATGTGACCATTTTATAGGAAGCTCCCATAAAACAGTTGTTAGACCATAACAAAATTTTACTGTTCTGAAAGTCTGTACTGCACAAATGAGTTAAACCTGGATGAAGTGACATCCTCCATCTGTCACCTGTCCTGGAAGGCAATCCTGCCCATAATACTGGGCCTGCCTCGAAGACAACTCCGGTCCGAGTTCCAAGTCTGCTTGGAACCTATGTATGTTGTGCAGTAATATAATCACATGTTGTTATCTGTTTTTTAAAACCAGATCTGAAATTCATGTTATTGTCATTTTGAACAAAAACACAAGAGTAAAATTACCAACATGTAACTGGTCCACAATCCCTTGTTTCGGTAAACCCAGACCCGCCTACCTCCATGGCTACCGGTGGTCTTGTGGTAAGCCCAAAGGCCCCTGATGCGGGTTCCTTTTCTCTCCTTGATTGGGAGTAGGACTGGTAGGGAGTGTGGATTCCATGTTTTTCCTGACCTCTGCTTGGGTCTTGGTCTGAAAACCTTATCATACTGAGCTTGCCGTGTAAGACAATTCTGGCCATAATTCTGAGTCTGCCTTGAAAGACGACTCTGATCATATTCCTGTGCCCAGCTTTCAAGCTACCACCGGCTTCAGTGAACTGCTTATCCCCTATGGAGGTGTGGGGTGTGTTTGTCGCCTACTGATGAAGTTTGCTTGTCGTTGTACCTTGATTGGTCTGACAGCTTTTGCTTCCTTCTTCTGGTCTTACCTGAAGAGAGGATTCGGCGGCTAGTTTCTCCAATGTCACCCTGATAGCGCTGTTCCCTTGCCGGCATTTGAGCGAATATTCTGCCAACTGCTAGCTCTTGAGGCCATATGCATGTGCTTCAGTATGTTCATACTTTAAATTCGAGATCAGTTACATACTGATCACTCACACTCCCCTCCACTGAGAGTGAGATTTGTAGGCAGCCCTGAAAACAGGTGCTGCCGCAGGCCCCTGAGGATACCTGTGCTGACATGGCCCCTCCAGCGGACCTAAATGAGATTCTTGCTTTGGGTCAGACTGAAACTGACCGTGGATGCTCCTCTCCTCAGAGCAGGAGACATTTGTGCAGCCCTGAAACAGGTGCCGCTGCCTGTGGGTTCTCCATAATTCCGGGGCTGATAACTCCCTCCTTTGGAGTATATCATTGTGGAGCACCTCTCCATCAGGTGCTCCATGTGGGTTTTGAACGTTTAAACGCGTTACTCATGAAGGAGGTTATCCTCTCCATCCGGGATCCTCCTGGCCTACCCTCCAATTGGGTTTGCCTGGGTACTCCTGGCCCGTTTTGTTTTCCCCATGTGTGAGGCTGCTGGCACGGCCTGCTGTAGAGGCCCGTGCTGATACTGCTCCCTCCTTCGGAGCAGATCATTGTTGGAGCAACTTCTCCATAAGTTGCTCCATGTGGGAGAGTCCTCCTCAGACGCTCTCCGTTGAGGGAGGGTATCCCTCTTCCCCGGACTCATCTGAGTCAACGGGTGTCAGACTTGCGGGTGGTTTTTACGTCCCGCAGGACCACCACGGAGCTCCTCCTCCTGCACCAAGTCTTTCCTGCCGGTTCTGCCGGCGGTAATGTCGGGAACAAGACCGTCGCCCACTACTGGGAATGCTGCGGTCTTCGGCAGCCGACTTCCCCGCGGACCGTCTCCTCGACATCTGGGCTCTGAAACTACAAAAAGCTTCAAGTCCGAGAGAACGCAGGTAAGTAGTTCAACTTTCCTTACCTGCCGATCCTGACGGCTGGGAGGACACAATGCCTCTCCAGTCCGTCATGCGCGTTGCGTTCAGACGTAATGACGCGCACGCAGACGGACGACCCTTCTTCACGTAGTCACTCACGTGACTCCGAAGTAAAATTGCTAGGTTTACTCTTAGACCCCTTTTTAAACAATGGAACAACATGCGCAGTACGCCAACCCTCCGGCACTATTCCCGTTTCTAATGACATTTGAAATATTTCTGTCATAGCCCCTGCTATTTCTACACTAACTTCCCTCAATGTCCTAGGGAATATCCTGTCCGGACCTGGAGATTTATCCACTTTTATACTTCTCAAAAGTGTCAGTACTTCCTCTTCTTTGAATCTCATAGTTTCAATAGCTACTCTACTTGTTTCCCTTACCTCACATAATTCAATATCCTTCTCCTTGGTGAATACCGAAGAAAAGAAATTGTTCAATATCTCCCCCATCTCTTTTGGCTCTGCAGATAGCTGTCCACTCTGACTCTTTAATGGACCAATTTTATCCCTCGTTGTCCTTTTGCTATTAATATAGCTGTAGAAACCCTTTTGGATTTACTTTCACCTTACTTGCCAAAGCAACCTCATATCTTCTTTTAGCTTTTCTAATTTCTTCCTTAAGATTCTTTTTACATTCTTTATACTCCTCAAGTACCTCATTTACTCCATGCTGCCTATAATTATTGTAGATCTCTCTCTTTTTCCGAACCAAGTGTCCAATTTCCCTTGAAAACCATGGCTCTTTCCAATTTTTATTATTTCCTTTCAACCGAACAGGGACATAAAGATTCTGTACTCTTAAAATTTCACCTTTAAATGTCCTCCATTTCTCTTCCACATCTTTCCCATAAAACAAACTGTCCCAATTTACTCCTTTTAAATCCTTTCGCATCTCCTCAAAGTTAGCCTTTCCCCAATCAAAAATCTCAACCCTAAGTCCAGTTCTGACCCTCTCCATAATTATATTGAAACTAATGGTATTGTGATCACTGGTCCCGAACTGTTCCCCAACACATACCTCTGCCACCTGACCCGTCTCATTTCCTAACAGGAGGTCCAGCACCGCCCCTTCTCTAGTAGGTACTTCTATGTATTGCTGCAAAAAACTATCCTGCACACATTTTACAAACTCCAACCCATCCAGCCCATTTACAGAATGTGTTTCCCAGTCTATGTGTGGAAAATTGAAATCTCCCACAATCACTACCTTGTGCTTACTACTAATACTTGCAATCTCCTTACATATTTGCTCTTCCAATTCTCGCTCCCCATTTGGCGGTCTATAATACACCCCTATAAGTGTTGCTACCCCTTTCCCATTTCTCAGTTCCACCCAAATAGCCTCCCTAGACGAGCCCTCTAATCTATCCTGCCAAAGCACTGCTGTAATATCTTCCCTGATAAGCAATGCAACACCTCCACCTCTTGCCCCTCCAATTCTATCACACCTGAAGCAACGAAATCCTGGAATATTTAGTTTCCAATCACAGCCCTCCTGCAACCATGTTTCACTGATCGCCACAACATCATACTTCCAGGTGTCAATCCAGGCTCTAAGTTCATCCACCTTTCTTACAATGCTCCTAGCATTAAAATATACACATTTAAGATGTCAGAGAGGGTTATAGGTAGGAGTTTCAATGAGGTGGGCAGACCAAAGGGTCAGTCAGACAAATTGGGAGGAAGGGCAGGCAGGTCATGGAACAGCTTCCTGCGGTTGTTCCCTCTGAAACAAGAATACTCTTTTGGATACTGTTGGAGGGGTGGCAGCAGCAGCCAGCTTAATGGCAACAGATTGTTGTACAGCAAGTTCGGTCAGGTGAAGAGGGGGATAATTGGCAGATAAAGCTCAGATGGAGGAGGGAATGGGAGCAGTAACGGCTGGAAGGTGAAAGGTGGAGATTCTGGAATCTGATAGGAAAGGATACTGAAGAATTGAACTAAATGATGGGGTGGTGACAGATGGGAACAACTGAGGAAGGGGATGGGTGAGCAATCGGGGGGACGGGGGTAGAGTGTGGGGGAGGGGAGAGAAAGATACAGTGTAATACAAGGCTGGGGTGTAACGTGGGAAGAAGGGGTTGTGAGACAGGACCAGAGTGGATCGGGAAGAGAGAGAAAATGACAGAAGGATTGTGGTTACCAGCAATTGGAGAATGAGGTGGGGAATATCCAGGTGGAATATAAGGTGCTGTTTCTCTAATTTACATTTGGCCCTGTCCTGGCATTGGAGGAGATCAAGGACTGACAAGTCAGTGTGGGAAATGGAAGGGGAATTAAGGGGGTGCAACTGGGAGATCCAGATGGGCTCGGTGAATAGAGTGCAGGTGCTTACCATGTAGTTGCCGAGTCAGCATTTGGTCTCGCCAATGCAGAGGCCACATTGAGGGCACTGAATTCAATAGATGGGATTGGAAGAGGTGAATTTCTGTCTCACCTGGAAGTACTGTTTAGGTTCATGGATCGAGGTAAGGGAGGAGGTGCAGGGATAGTGCCTCACGAGGGGGAAGGATGTCACTGAGAGATAGGACCCTGCAGAAAGCAGAGAGGGATGAGGAGGGAAAGTTGTGATTAGTGGTGTTTCGAAAAGAATCCATTACACATTAGGATCCTTAACAATATTGATGTGCAGAAAGGTCTTAGAATCTTTAGCAAGTCCTTAGCTCCATGAATGCGTCATCACAAGTAGAGTGGTAAAGAAGGCATTTATATTATGTATTCATCGGTTGGGGTGTCAAGTATAAATGTTGGCATGTTATGTTGCCAACTGTATCATGTTGCCGCTGTATAAAATTTGGTTAGTCTACACTTGTTGCGTTGTGTCCAGTTGTGGTCACTCCACTACAAGAAGGATGTGGAGGCATTGGAAAGGGTGCAGAAAAGGTTCACCAAGATGCTACCTGGATCAGGGAGTATTAGCTATAAAGAGAAGTTGGACGAATTGGATTGTTTTCTCTTGAGTGTCGGAGGCTGAGAGAAGACCTAATTAAAATATATTAAATTCTGAAAGATGCAATGGGAACGGTGAAGAGTCATTTAGGCGGCAACATGAACAAGCAGGGAGTGGCAGGCTAAATGCTCGGTGCAAGCAGAGGGATTAATTCCAATTGGCATCATGGTCAGCACAGACAGCATGAGTTGAAGGGCCTGTTCCAATACTCTGCTGTTCGATGTTCTATGTAACTGTGAATTTATATTTGGTTAACTGTAATAACTGAACGAGATTGTTAAAAAGTACTATGTATTATAATGGTGTTGTAACAGTTAAAAGGATTGTGCAACAGCTTCAGTCAACTTTTAGTTGACCTTTTTATTAAGAGACGTCAAAATAAATCTGCACGTATACATCCATCCAATGGTTAATTCCCTGAGCAACTTACGTCATGAACATATTGAAGGCTAAAGTTCATGTTTGCTACATCTGGTATTGACAATGGAGTAAAACATGTGGTGTGAAATATACCAAGCAGCTAATTCACTACTACTAGAGAGTCTTGAAGAATGAACCAAACCCAAAATCTCGCCTAACCATGTCATCCAGAGATGGTGCCTGAGTTACACCAGCATTCTGCATTCTACACAACTGCAGTTCCTTGTGTCTCCACCCTGTCAACGAATTTGAATTGTATCATACTTGTTTGTTTGCTACTTACAGTACTTGTTCTGGATTTGAAACTAGTTGGGTAATTTAGTTTAGATACAGCACAGAAACAGGCCGTTTGGCCCATGAGCCTGTGCCGACCAGCGAACTGCGGCACACTAACACTATCCTACACCCACTAGGGGCAATTTACAATTTTACCAAGCCAATTAACCTACAAGCTTGTATGACTTTGGAGCGTGGGAGGAAACCGGAGCTCCTGGAGAAAACGCATGCAAGTCACGGTGAGAACGTACAAACTCCGTACATACAGCACCCGCAGTCAGGATCGATCCCGGGTCTCTGACACTGTAAAGCAGCAACACTGCTGCTGTGCCACCATGCCGCCCTTCCACTAATGTGGGCCAACCTTAGGTTACTGCTTATTATTGTAATTCTTCACTGCTGAACACCGCATTCTGAAGGTAGTGAAGTCAGCATTACTTAAACTGAAAATATTAGATGAATTTGGGAAAAACAAAGTGCAATAATGTTATTACTGGTTTCACCATGTTTACTTTGAAATAAGTTTTCATAATTATCCTTTTGACATCAACCACAAGAAAAGATTTCATGCTTGTAGTTATACTCTATCCTTGAGTTGGTATAGGGAACTTTAACTTCATTTGTTAGGTGGTTTGAAGATAAACATTGTTCCATTTTTGTAGCATAGCATTTCATCCCTGTGATACTGACTTCTAGCCAACTAATACAACGGCAAGAGGGTGAACCAAAGTAAACTAGCTTGTGCAGCTCAAAGGACACATGATCACAGTACAATCTGTATTGCTTTCACAGCAATAAAGTTGTAATGGAGCCAAAAAAGCAAAACTACTTATTCATTTTTATTTTACATTTTGAGATCAATAGATGATAATTCCCAGGATTATTTCTGTGAATTCAATGTAGCTGGGGTGGTGGGGTGGAGGATTCACAATTTTAGCATGAATGCATGTTTTTATAATCCCTGGCAATTTCTATTAGGTTTATCTCAGCTGACCAATTGACCATGGCAATTTCATTTCAGTACTTAGACCTCTATCCCACGTTGCTCAAAATAGGACAGGTCTGGAGGGATATGGGCCAAATGCAGGCAGATGGGACTAGTGTAGTTGGGACATGTTGGCAGGTGTGGGCAAGTTGGGCCGAAGAGTCTGTTTCCATGCTGTATGACTCTATGACTCTATCCAAATCATCTGGCAATAGTAATGCTGGCCATTTGCAGGAACGTCATAGAGAATCTCACCAGAGTGTTATAATATAATAGATACTAAATACTATAAATATATTACAACTATAATTACGTGATATTTTCTTCGTGTCAATGACTTCCCATTTGCTTCTGTCAGGATCCTGGACGATTTAACGGAATTGTGCTTAAGATTGCATTCCAGTGCTGTCCCTCCTTGGAGCTGAAAGGTCAGAGGAAGGTTAGCTCAATGGCATTTCCTGTCCAGCGAACATGGGCTCATTAAGGCACAGGCGCAGCGGGTATGTGGTCGGAGGCAGGTGGTTGATGTTTTCCAAGGCTTCCACCCGATGGCACTGGTCCAAACATGCAGATTAAGGGGACTGATCTGGCTAATATGGTCATCAAGGGCGTTTGTCGAAACTGAAAATAACTAGCAGACCTAAACACGTCCAGAGGTGGTGAATGTGCTATATCTCACTGAGCGTACCTGCAATACCTTCTGGGTCCACAAGCAGGAACCCCTGGTTAAAAGGAGATTCCAAACCTCCAGCCAACAATTCAAGCTCAATGGAGAGGAAAATCATGAGATTGTATATTAGCCCATCAATTCACTCTGGACCTCTCTACACAAGCTATAATGGCCCCCTGTTACTGTCAATCGTTATTGTCCTTTTACACAACATCCTATTACATCCTATAACATTATTAGGTCCCGTTACAGAAGCTGGGTATCCCCAGTGAAAAGGATCACCGATTGTACTGAGTTTCAGTGGATGTCTGTGGCTTTTAAATCTCTGGGCAACAGGTCAAGAGATGTCCCTGCAATAGCCAGAATCACCCAGATGACAGAGAGTTGTTCAGAACTTCATTGGTCTTGCTGGAATGAATGTTGAGCATGTCACTGCTGTGAATCTGTCAGGAGAGTAGTCAGGAAAAAGACTCTACTATGACTCTGACTGCTTATCCAGTAAAGATTGACTTCGGTCAACAAATGCAAAAGCTCTCAATGACCAGGTCCTTTTTGGGAAGGAGTTACAGGTCGTATCCCTCTGCACAAATGTTTTCCACCCCTACCGATGGCCAGGTCCCTTCCACTGACTTGGTGTTACTGAGTTTTCATGAGTATACATAAGAATTTAAACCGGCAATCATTTGGAGAAGGACCACAATAACATTGTCCTTAATATTATGGGACAAGCATGTGTGTGATGTTTATAACCTAAAGCTTTACAGTTTTGGATGATTAATATGTGTGCCTGGTCCTTAACCCATTCCCCTACATTGTCTATGGTGTTGGGTTCCACCCATGCCATACATTGCCTGCCCATTGATAAGGGGAACTCACACAATATGGATTTGTAGAGCAGTAAGATGCTTATTCCCCTCCATCTGTAGTGTAGCTGATTAATTGTTTCTTTAAGGACTTTATGCATCATGTGATATGAATTTTGAAACATTACTAACTGCACTAACTACAGCCGTTAGACGATAAACAACAATATTTTGCTGATGGCTCTGTTCTGCTATTTGCCATAACAGATGGCAACACAACACAAAAGAGCCAATGGATGTTACACTTGTGACAAAGTTACGATGCTTGAGTGGATAGTTGGGTGGTTGGGTGGTTACCAAGAGTGAGTTATTACAGAAGACACAGAGTGCTAGTGTAGCTCAGCAGGTCAAGCACCGCTCAGGGGAGCATGGATAGCTGATGTTTTGGGGTGGGACTTTTCTCCAGACTGATTGTGGGGGGAGGGCGGAAGAAAGCTGGAAGAGAAGAGGGTCAGGATAGAGCCTGACAAGTAATAGTAATTTACAAGGTTAATACCCGGGATCGCGGGACTGTCATATGCTGAGAGAATGGAGTGGCTGGGCTTGTACACTCTGGGGTTTAGAAGGATGAGAGGTATTCTTATTGAAACATATAAGATTGTTAAGGGTTTGGACAGGCTAGAGGCAGAAAATATGTTCCTGATGTCGGGGGAGTCCAGAACCAGGGCTACAGTTTAAGAATAAGGGGTAAGCCATTTAGAACGGAATGAGGAAACACTTTTTCTCACAGTTGTGAGTCTGTGGAATTCTCTGCCTCAGAGGGCGGTGAGGAAGGTTCTCTCAATGCTTTCAAGAGAGAGCGAGATAGGGCTCTTAAAGATAGCGGAGTCAGGGGATATGGGGAGACGGCAGGAACGGGGTACTGATTGTGGATGATCAGCCATGATTACATTGAATGGCAGTGCTGGCTCAAAGGGCCGAATGGCCTACTCCTGCACCTATTGTCTATTGTCTATTGTCTATTGTCTATTGTCTATTAATAGGCTGATATAGGTGAGAAGGATTATTGGATAGGTAGATGGTTGAACAAAGGCCAGAGATTAAAGGGCCTGTCCCACTTGCATGCGATTGCATGCATTTGGCACGACCAAACGTGGTCGCTTGAGGCGTATGGGCACAGTATGGCCACGCAGGGCCGATCCCACTTAGAAGGGCGGAGTTGTGCGGGGATGGTCGCGAATCTGACAGTGTCCAAAATCTTCGCGCGCCAACAGCCTGTCTGCACGCAGGCGCATTGCAGTCGTACGCAGCGTCTTGACGGCTTATGCCTAGCGCGTGCCGTTGCGCGATGACATCACCGCCCACGGTGTTGTGTTGCATGATGACGTCACCACCCAACGCCGTGCAATGCCCAAATTCAGTCGGCCCGCCTCCTGCCCAGCTGATTGGTAAGTATGACGCAAATTACCTCACGCGCGAACTTAGTGCGTACTTAGCGCGTACTTAGCGCGAACTTCGCGTGAACTCCGCTTCCGTTTGGTCGCGCCAAACGCATGCAATCGCATGCAAGTGGGACAGGCCCTTAAATGACAGAAGGTGAGAGACAAAAGGATTAACTAATTAAGAAAAATGAACCTAGTGGAAAGGACTATAGTTAATGCAGAACTGGCATTCTCTAGGTAGAGCAATGGTGATAACATGGCAGTCTTGACAAGATTTGGTCTTTGAATGGAATAAATAGAGATGTTTGTGAGGACGAACACCATGAAAAAGACCAGGATACAGAGCTGGAAAATGTTTTAAAAAGCAGTAATACTCAAAGAGAAAACCTAATCTTTGGCATACAGACTGAAAATGGTCACATGCATTTAAAACAAAACTCCTGTTAAAATTTTAAGAAAACACTGTGTAGCATTCAATGCATTACATTAACCTTTAAACAGACTTCCTTCAATAATGGTGAAGGTATGCTTGCTGGTGGGTGGCCATTCTTTCCCAAATAACTTGGATTGGGAACGGAGTAAATTCTGCTGACAGCTTATTAACCACAAACAAGCTTCAGATTGTGCAAAGCCTGATCTGTTTCCTTTGGATTCCATCACTACAATTTCACCAAACGAATCAAAAAGAAAGGACAAAAAAGAAAGGCCTGCTTTCCTGTTCAGAGGAAATGGATAACCCACTAATTTGTTAGTAAGGCTCCCAATGTCTGGAAACTATGATTACTTTTAATCACACCAGAGTTCCATGGCAATATTTCTACAAAGTGCTCTTCCTTTTGCTTCCAAAGATAAGCACTTTGATTTTCTAGCATTCATTTTCAAAGACTGTGTCATTAGAAGGAAACTAACATTTCATTTAGGAAGTCAGTCACATTATTTGAAGATATCTTTTCATTCTTTCATTACATAGATACCACAATTACAAGATCGCTGTCCAATTGTCCAAAGGCACGGTGCATATTGTTTCATTTGTATTAGCTTAATTTTGCATTAGTGAATGAAAACAAAATCAAAATTAAACATAAAATTAATAAAGGTATTTAAACCCATTATCATAAGCATCGTTTCAGAAAGTCTTCAGTTTTTTATTAAACAGGAATTTGTATTTCATAATGTGCAGTAGTTTAGTTTAGTTTTGAGATATAGCAGGGAAACAGGCCCTTCGGCCCAGGGAGTCCATGCCAACCAGCGATCCCAGCACACTAACACTATCCTACACACACCGGAGACAATTTTACATTTATATCAAGCCAATTAACTTACAAACCTGTACGTCCTTTAAGTGTGGAAGGAAACTGAAGATCTCAGAGAAAAACCAAGCGGTCACGGGGAGAACGTACAAACTCCATACAGACAGCACCCATAGTCAGGATCGAACCTGGGTCTCTGGCAGGTCACTAGGGCTGTAAGACAGCAACTCTACCGCTGCACCACCGTGCTGCCCTCAGTAAATTCAGTCTCAATATGATGAGCTATAAAATGTTTTCCAGAGATGGATGCTAATGTTCTGTAGATGGTCATCCAACATTGCCAAAGATCCTGACTATTACAAGCTTCAGATACCAAATCGCACTGATCTCACATAACATTGAAATGTAATTAGACATGAATGTGTATAATTGGACTATGATATTGGGAGTATCAAGAGACTTGCAGAGAGTGACAACTAGATCCTTCTCTGTTATAAATGCACGGCAGCCAATTTCCATGTGATGTCATACAGTAAATCACAGAGGCTGATATATGTGTTCTATGCTGTCCATTTTAATTTGCTGCCTGTCGTGCACCATTTCACCACTCCCTAATCAATTTTTTTCATCCTCATGAAAAGATTGCCTTCACTCTGTGGGGTAAATTGGCAAAGAAGTTTGAAGTTATACTGTAAATATTAATCCACACAAGAATTGTAAGGATTTCAATGCAGTTCAACCATGTTCAGTCATAGCCATATTCCCATGCTACTGAGATTAATGAGACAGAAGAGTAACTTTCAAGACAAGGGTTTGCTTAAGGACCTGTCCCACTCATTTACGGGACAGGCCAAGTGAGACAGCACAGCCGTCTGGAGCGCGTGACGTCATTTGAAGATAGACACAAAATGCAGGAGTAACTCAGCGGGACCGGCAGCATCTCTGGAGATAAGGAATGGATGATGTTTCGGGTCGAGACTTTTCTTCATTCTGAAGAAGGGACTCGACCCGAAATGTCACCCATTCCTTCTCTCTAGTGATGCTGCCGGTCCCGCTGAGTTACTCCAGCATTTTGTGTCTATCTCCAATCGTCTTGGCCCCGCTCTGGGAATAGGAGTGGGGGCGGATCCGGACCTGCAACGGCCGTGAGCCCCAGGCCGAGTTCGACGATCGTTTGCCTGCTTCTACTGCTGTTGGAGATGAGACATTGCGCTGCACCAGGGTCTTGGGCCTGTCCCACTTTGGCCGGTGGCGCGTGAAGATTTCATACAGGACGAAGTCCACACTCCTCCACGCCACTCCACACTCCTCCACACCACTCAATGCGCCCGTCCCGCGCTGCCCATGCGCTACTCATGCTCTACCCACACGCTACCCACACACTAGCAGGTCGCGTAAATGGCACGCGAATGACGGCCAAGTGGGACATGCCCTTGACAAAATACAGAGGTTGAAAACATGTCCACCATTCATAGCTGATCCTTCAGATATATAAGAGATTGGACATAATAAGCAGGAGTAACTCAGTGGAACAGACAGCATCTCTGGAGAGAAGGAATGGGTGAAGTTTTGGGTCGAGACTCTTCTTCAGACTCAAAGAGGTTCTGGATGGTACCTTGCTGCAGCACCTGAGACTTGGGTTCAATCCCGACCTCGGGTGCTGTTTAATTAACAGTTTGCATATCCTTCTTCTGGCCATGTGGGATTTTTTAGGCTACTCTGGTCTCCTCCGACATCCAAAAGACATGTAAGTGGCTAGGTTAATTTGCCACTGCGAATTGCCTCTAATGTGTAGATGAGTGGTAGAATCTGTGGGGAGTTCGATGGCACTGCGGTGGAGTTGCTGCCTTACAGCACCAGAGACCCGGGTTCGATCCTGACTACAGGTGCTGTCTGTATGGAGTTTGTATGTTCTCCCCGTGACCGCATGGGGGACTCTGCGGGTGCTCTGGTTACCTCCCACACTCCAAAGATGTACAGGTTTGTAGGTTAATTAGCTTTATTAAAAATTGTAAATTATCCCTAGTGTGTAATGTGTGCTAGTTTAATGGGGATCACTGGTCAATGTGACACAGTGGGCCGAAGGGCCTGTTTCTGAGCTGAATCTCTAAAGTGAACTAAACAAAACTAAGATGAATGCAGAATTAGTGTAAGGTACACAAAATTGCTGGGGAAACTCAGCGGGTGCAGCAGCATCTATGGAGCGAAGGAAATAGGCGACGTTTCGGGCCGAAACCCTTCTTCAGACTGATGGGGGGTGGGGAAAGAAAGAAGGAAAAGGGGAGGAGGAGGAGGAGCCCGAGGGCGGGCGGATGGGAGGGTGGGAGGAGACAGCTAGAGGGTTAAGGAAGGAGAGGAGACAGCACGGGCTAGCCAAATTGGGAGAATTCAATGTTAATGCCATAAGGACGCAAGGACCCCAGACGGAATATGAGGTGCTGTTCCTCCAATATCCGCTGTTGCTCACTCTGGCAATGGAGGAGACCCAGAACAGAGAGGTCGGATTGGGAATGGGAGGGGGAGTTGAAGTGCTGAGCCACCGGGAGGTCAGGTAGGTTATTGCGGACTGAGCGGAGGTGTTCGGCGAAACGATCGCCCAACCTACGCTTGGTCTCACCGATGTAAATCAGCTGACATCTAGAGCAGCGGATGCAGTAGATGAGGTTGGAGGAGATACAGGTGAACCTTTGTCACACCTGGAACGACTGCTTGGGACCTTGAATGGAGTCGAGGGGGGAGGTGAAGGGACAGGTGTTGCATTTCTTGCTGTTGCAACGGAAAGTGCCCGGGGAGGGGGTGGTGCGGGAGGGAAGGGAAGAATTGATGAGGGAGTTGCGGAGGGAGCGGTCTTTGCGGAAGGCAGACATGGGGGGAGATGGGAAGATGTGGCGAGTGGTGGGGTCACGTTGGAGGTGGCGGAAATGGCGGAGGATTATGTGTTGTATTTGCCGGCTGGTGGGGTGAAAGGTGAGGACCAGAGGGACTCTGCCCTTGTTGCGTGTGCGGGGATGGGGAGAGAGAGCAGTGTTACGGGGTATGGATGAGACCCTGGTGTGAGCCTCATCTATGGTGGCGGAGGGGAATCCCCGTTCCCTGAAGAACGAGGACATTTCCGATGCCCTGGTATGAAATGTCTCATCCTGGGAACAGATGCGGCGTAGGCGGAGGAATTGGGAGTAGGGGATGGAGTCTTTACAGGGGGCAGGGTGGGAAGACGTGTAGTCCAGATAGCCATGTGAGTCAGTGGGTTTGTAATGTATGTCGGTCAGGAGTCTGTCCCTGCGATGGAGATGGTGAGGTCAAGGAATGGTAGGGAAGTGTCGGAAATCGTCCAGGTGTATTGGAGTGCCGGATGGAAGTTGGTGGTGAAGTGGATGAAGTCAGTCAATTGTGTGTGGGTGCAGGAGGTGGCACCAAAGCAATCGTCAATGCAGAATTAGTGTAAATGGGTAGTTAATGGCTGTCATGGACTCAATGGGCCAAATGACATGTTTCTGTGGTTTTCATATCAAGTCCACTTCACAAGATTAGAAATTGTTCAGCCAGAGCTGAACGCACTTCTCAGCATCTGCATACAATGGCATGTTGTGCCTTTTGCACTTCTTGTGCTTCTTGTGCGTAGTGGTGGTAAGATTGATGGAAACAAGACCTTGATGTGAACGATTTTCCTTGACCCCGTTTCTGTGGTGTATGGTTCTATGACTGTAAAATGTCTCTGAGCATATGGTGCATGTGTACAGAGGACCTGGGGCAGGTGGAGCGATGTCAACACTCAAACAATCTGCGATTCATGTCTATTCCTCAAAATGATACCACATGTGTAATGTCTGTCAATGACATGGGCTTTAAACACAATAGTAGCTTTTAACTGAAGGATTTCCTCTGAATAGTTGGTGTCCATCTCTGCCTGATATGCTACTTTGGATTTCAAGGCTTCCACCTTCCTTAAGGAAAGGTCATTCCTCCCAAGTACCTTTCTTATCTAGCCATGGCCTTCAAAACTCCACTAAAGACATATGTCCTTCCATCGTTGCTGATTATCACTTCAAAATTAGAAAATCACTATCATTTTTATGACCTTCCCAATTCAAACTTCTCTCCCATTCCAATATTCATCCCCCTTCCCTGTTAAATATTCCTCAACCATTGACCATCTCCCAACTCTCACCAATTCAATGTTGTCTTGTCATCAGCCTCCCATCAATGTGCTCAGCACTAGCTCAAATTCCCAACCATTCCACACCAACCTCACCAGTTCTCGCCCACCAATGATCCTCCCAGATGTTCTTCAACCTTTTTTCTTTTTTAATAATTTCCCCACCCCCCTGGGTTGCAAACTACGACCCAGTCCATGACTCCATCTTCTGCACTCTTTAAACATGTTGGAAACATGGAAGAAAGACCTTTCCATGCATTTCTATGTCTAAGGATTGTATGTCGCACTGTACTCAGAGCTGTGTACATTGGGTAGAATATTGGCGATCTGGATGTGGGTCTCCTTCCCCCTGAGCATCAAAGAAATTCCAACCCCTTTCCTTATCCCATTAAACCATTCCTGATGTGCAGAATATGACTAGAAGAAATTTAAAGAGCAAATTGAAAGGTACCTGACAGGTCAGAAGAAAGAATGCAGCAGCAAGCCTGGTTATTTACCAATTGCTAACTGCCTGCCTTGATTTCCTACGTAACATTGGTGACGTGTTTTAAAATAAATAATCAGAGAGTGATACAGTGTGGAAACAGGCCCTTCAGCCCAGCTTGCCCACATCGGCTAACATGTCCCAACTACACTAGTCCCACCTGCCTGCGATTTGTCCATATCCCTCCAAACCTGTCCTATCCAAACCAAAATTATTTCGTAAATGTTGGGATAGTCCTTGCCTCAACTACCTGCTCTGGCAGCTAATTCCATACACTCACCACCCTTTGCGCAAAAATGTTACCCCCCAGGTTCCTATTAAATCTTTTCCCTTCACCTAAACCTATGTCCTCTAGTCGTCTGTGCATCTACCGGATCTATTCCTCTCATGATTCCTCTCAATAAGATCATCCCTCATCCTCCTGTGCTCCAAGGAATAGAGCCCCAGCCTGCTCAACCTCTCCCTATTGCTTATATCCACTAGCCCTTGTGACATCGTTGTAAATCTTCTCTGTACTCTATCCAGTATTGCTTGAAAAAAGCTTTGGAACATTCAGAAGGCAAAAAATAAAATGCTGGACACATGTCTGTTTCTTTCTTCTTCATTGATCTACTTGGAATGACTTCAAATTCAGAGTGGGTTCTTGCAAGTATCTTTCCAAATTCAACTTCAAAGAAGAAAGGATGTATCCTTATGGAATTCTGCTGAGAATGAGAACCATTATTTTCACATCTTATATTTGAAATACGAATCGCTGGCACCTTTGCATTGAAGGACTTGCTTTCAAGAAAGAGAGAAGATTTGGCATCTGCTGCAGTTTGTTTGAACTTAATGGCTTAGTTCCTGCTTTAGACAGCTTCAATAGACAATGGCTTCTATTATAACCTCTTGGAAGCCATCCACACAGAAGTTGTATAATAATAACCACAAGCCTTGCAGTATAAAGACAAACCGACTGACTCTCAAGGTTACAAAGACAAATGTAGAGATCATCAATCCTGATCATTACTGTTTTAAACTTGAATTATTGGGTAAATAATAGTGCTTGTGATACAAGAAAATATGTTTATATGATGGCAGGAAAACCAACGTTGGAACCTGTGTTTGTATTTACTAAAATTTCTGTTTCTGGGAAAACCTACAAGAATGTTTTTTAGCATTTTATTACACTTTGCGGATAAGGCCAGATTTATAAGCAGCTCAGAGTCAGACCATTTGGAGCATTATGCCTTTGCAGGGTCTTTGTAAGTGCAAATAATTTGTCCCATTACTATGCTCTACCCTCACAGACTGACACTTCTGCCTTTCCAGCGCTTATCATCTTCACTTTGAAAGTTATTATAAATTCTGCTTCCAACATTCCGTCAGTCATCACATTCCAGATCACTGTATATTCCTCTTACACTACATTCCTCTTTGCAGCACTTCTGGTTTTATTTCTCATCACCTCAGCTCTTTATTGTCTGGTTGGTGATTTTTTCTGTTATTGAACATTTCCCCTTAAATCCCTTCATAATTATAAACACGTCCAGCCAATCATCCACCCTCCCGCTAAACCCCCAAACACGAACCAATGATCTGTCCTCGATCTCCTTCAATAATCATGGCCTATTTCATCTTTACTTTGAGAACTGCTTTCAATCTCACACCTTCTTCATCAATCGTATCCTGTTATCATAGCCTTGTTGTGGCATTGATGACAGTTTTAAGTTTTAAGATTCAAATTCAGGTTTGTTTATTGTCATATACACCAGGGTGCGATAAAATTCCTTGTTAACTTGAAGCTCATAGAAGATAGACACAAAAAGCTGGAGTAACTCAGCGGGTCAGGCAGCATCTCTGGAGAAAAGGAATAGGTGTCGTTTCGGGTCGAGACCCTTCTTTCCTCCAGCCTGTTGTGCCTTTTCTCCAGCTCATAGAATAAGCAATTCACATGCCGCAATGATAAACACAACAATAAATACAATGGCGAGTGCAAAACCGTACATTGGTTCATAATTGTAGTGCAATCTGAAGTTGTGCAAAATATATTAAAATATAATAATAGAATAACCGAATAACGTAGAGTTAAGAGTAAGAGTATGCGACGACACCTCTGGGGAGCTAGAGATTTCCCTGGGAAGCTCTGGGACACCTCTGAAGACCTTTACAGAGCTGATTCATCATCCACACTGAATCCCTCGATCGCAGTGGACCTTCCTGTTGAAACCCGATGGAAAGCCTTTAATTATCCCACTCCCCTAGCCCCTCACTCAATAGGGTCACCATCTGTTCAATCTGTTGATCTTCTGACCTTCCTTTTCCAGCCCAATTCGCAACCTAATTCCAGCCATTTTCTATCCAATCTGGCCAACATTCCTAGGGCCAATTAGAAATCTAGCCAGTCCAAGAAATGCCTCTCCATTTCCTCTACGGATACTGCCTGACCAGTTGAATTATTTAGAGCTCAGGGAATCATGGGATATGGGTGAAAAAGCCGGAAAGGGGTACTGATTTTGGATGATCAGCCATGATCATATTGAGTGGCGGTGCTGGCTCGAAGGGCCGAATGGCCTACTCCTGCACCTATTTTCTATGTTTCTTTGTAAGCCAATTTGAACAAGATGATCGGTTCAAGAGTTGGATGGCAGTGTAGAAAAAGATGTTCTTATGCCCGGATGACCTGATTTTCTTGCTCATGTATCTTCCCCCAGAAGGTAGCTGAAAGGGGGGAAAGGGGGAAACTGCCTTTCAGGGTCCCTACCTGGTCGGAGAGGCAGCTTTTCTCCGGGCTGCAGCTTCGACCCGTCTTCGCGGCCTACCAGCGGGCCTGGAGCGGTGTTTCCTGTCGCGGACTGCCAGAACCTCGGCTTCGGTGGCGGCACAGCGCTGGAGCGCTATCGTGGAGTGGGCGATGCCTTGCCTGGGTCACCGCGCTGGAGCTCCAGTGAGCTGAGACCGCCGGGAACAACATCGCGGAGCTGCGGGACTGTGGAGCGACCAGCTGCGGGCGGCAGCGCTGAACTTTACATCGGGAGCCTGGGATCTCTAGATGAGATCGCCAGTGGTGGAGCTCCATCCGGCGCGGCCTTGTCGGCTTCGGAAGCTGCGGCCTCCAGTACGGAGGTGGCCGTTCCAGGGTTCCCAAGCCGCTGTGAGGACTCTCCCGACGCCGGCGCACCACCACCCGGCGAGAACGGCCAGGAACATCAGGCCTCCGTAGAGGCAACTGTGGAGGCCTCAATAGGCCCGACTATGGGTGAACTGGGGTTGGGGACTGGACTTTGTGCCTTCCCTCATGGTGGGAGCCATTGTGGGGGGATGTTCTTTGTGTTTAAGACTCTCATTGGTGTTGTGTCTGTATTCTTTTGTGTACTGCAAAATGGCAAAAAGCATTTCACGTCATTACACCTCGGTGTATGTGAATGTGACTAATAAAAACCTTTGAATACCTTTGAATACTTTTGAATACTTTGAAAGAAAAGGAATGGCTAGGGTGACAGCTGTCCTTAAGAGTTCTTCCAACCTTCCTGATGCAATGCACCATGAAGATGGACTGGTTGGAATGGTGACGAACCTGTGTTGGACTGGGCTGTTTTTCACCACTCTTTGTAGTTCCAGTGGTCCAGAGCAGGGCAGTTGCCATATCAGGCTGAGATGCAAAATGCTTTCCATAGTGCATCTGTAAACGTTCGAGAGAAGACTTGTGAATTGCAGACTCTTAGATGCCTAAGAAAATGAATATGAAAGTGATGCACTTTCTCGATCACCATTTTTTATTGTTATTGTATCCTTGTTTTATTGTGAAGGCTTATACTTTCCTCAATTAACTCACTAATTTAATGCTTCAGCTTTGCTCTCTGCATTCTTAAGAATATTTATGTGAAAACATTGTGTAAACCTAATATAATTTTATTCCTTTTCCTGTTTTAATTGTTGTAAATAATTTAAACCTTTCAGGTCGAGACCCTTCTTCCAGAAACGTCACCCATTCCTTCTCTAAAGAGATGCCGCCTGTCCTGCTGAGTTACTCCAGCATTTTGTGTCTATCTTTAGTCTGGTAGGATGTCATAAGCATCTTGGTAAAAGGGTTTGATCTCACTTGCTTGACGATCATTGCAGCAGCCAACAGGTACATCATCACTTAAAACAGAGTGCAATGCTGATCGGCTGCCAGCATCTCCAATTTTGAATGTTAACTCCCAGTCTACAACTTGTCTTAACCTTCAATGGCTGTGATGTTAAAGTGAAAGAAGAACCCTCTCAACACTCCTTGCCATTGCTCTTAAAACTGATCAAGAATGACCCTCCGGATAGTTTCTGGGTTATTTCTTCAAGTTGGCATCGTTCAGAACATTCCTGCACTTAACGAGTGTTCAGGCTAACACTGACATTCTTGTCGATTTAACAGCTTGCCCTAAAATAAGTTGCTTCCAGATGTTGATGGCCTGGAACTGAGCCTAATTCAGGGGAAAAGGGAGGCCACGCTGAGCAAGATAAAATTCTGAACAAGCAGAAGTAGAAGAGGGAGGAGGGAACTCAATGGGAGTGCATGTCTACAGGGGGCAAGCATCCATTCCCTCAACTACGGCAAGGATAGACTACAAGCTGAGCTATTTTCATTTCACAAAAGTCTTTGTTAAAATAACTGCATCTTCAGACCAAGGCAAGGATAGTGTTGCAGGTGGATATCAAGCTGACAATAGCTCTCAACACAATGTCCCTGATTCATCCGAGGATGCAGCTATAGAAAGGACGGAGCCAACGAAACACAGGGATAAAAGTTTGTCTCAGTTCTCCTTGCAAGAAATCTGCAGTCCAAGAGAAAGCATGGATTTCACATGTCAGGGTGCTTAGCCATTTGCCTGAAATGACTAGAAGTGCACTTGTTTACTGTGCAGCTGTTGTGGGATCACTGGTGGAGGTGAATCCATTAGAAACATAGAAACATAGAAATTAGGTGCAGGAGTAGGCCATTCGGCCCTTCGAGCCTGCACCGCCATTCAATATGATCATGGCTGATCATCCAACTCAGTATCCCGTACCTGCCTTCTCTCCATACCCTCTGATCCCCTTAGCCACAAGGGCCACATCTAACTCCCTCTTAAATATAGCCAATGAACTGGCCTCGACTACCCTCTGTGGCAGGGAGTTCCAGAGATTCACCACTCTCTGTGTGAAAAAAGTTCTTCTCATCTCGGTTTTAAAGGATTTCCCCCTTATCCTTAAGCTGTGACCCCTTGTCCTGGACTTCCCCAACATCGGGAGCAATCATCCTGCATCTAGCCTGTCCAACCCCTTAAGAATTTTGTAAGTTTCTATAAGATCCCCTCTCAATCTCCTAAATTCTAGAGAGTATAAACCAAGTCTTTCCAGTCTTTCTTCATAAGACAGTCCTGACATCCCAGGAATCAGTCTGGTGAACCTTCTCTGCACTCCCTCTATGGCAATAATGTCCTTCCTCAGATTTGGAGACCAAAACTGTACGCAATACTCCAGGTGTGGTCTCACCAAGACCCTGTACAACTGCAGTAGAACCTCCCTGCTCCTGTACTCAAATCCTTTTGCTATGAAAGCTAACATACCATTCGCTTTCTTCACTGCCTGCTGCACCTGCATGCCCACTTTCAATGACTGGTGTACCATGACACCCAGGTCTCGCTGCATCTCCCCTTTTCCTAGTCGGCCACCATTTAGATAATAGTCTGCTTTCCTGTTTTTGCCACCAAAATGGATAACCTCACATTTATCCACATTATACTGCATCTGCCAAACATTTGCCCACTCACCCAGCCTATCCAAGTCACCTTGCAGTCTCCTAGCATCCTCCTCACAGCTAACACTGCCCCCCAGCTTAGTGTCATCCGCAAACTTGGAGATATTGCCTTCAATTCCCTCATCCAGATCATTAATATATATTGTAAATAGCTGGGGTCCCAGCACTGAGCCTTGCGGTACCCCACTAGTCACTGCCTGCCATTGTGAAAAGGACCCGTTTACTCCTACTCTTTGCTTCCTGTTTGCCAGCCAGTTCTCTATCCACATCAATACTGAACCCCCAATGCCGTGTGCTTTAAGTTTGTAAACTAATCTCTTATGTGGGACCTTGTCGAAAGCCTTCTGGAAGTCCAGATACACCACATCCACTGGTTCTCCCCTATCCACGCTACTAGTTACATCCTCGAAAAATTCTATAAGATTCGTCAGACATGATTTACCTTTTGTAAATCCATGCTGACTTTGTCCAATGATTTCACCACTTTCCAAATGTGCTGCTATCCCATCTTTGATGAATGGAGTTCCATTGCCTATTTGGTGGATATAGAAGTCTGAAGAAGTCTGACAACAATCATGATTGCTCCATACAATTCACTCTTATTTACTACCTGCATTTAATCCAACATGGTGGTCGATAGGCTGGTCGATAGGTTAATATATCCAGCAAGAGCAAGCATGCGTGTGCTATCTGCCTGCAATAAACCTTTTAGGGTTCGTCATTTGAGCATTCAGGCAATACTGTCCCTGCTTGGATTACACTGGCCGGCTTCTGCAGTGAATTTGTTGTGTCTGCTGCATGCTACTTGTTGCCTCCTAGTCAGCCACATGCACTGATTGTGTACCTGGCCGTGCTCTTACAACAGGGGCGGCCAATGGTCTGGAGCTTTTGCAGACATTTTCAATCTCTCACTGCTATTGTCCGTGGTCCCCACCTGCTTTAAGATGCCATCTATAATACTGGTCGGTGTTCAAGGTGAAATGCTTCAATGACTACCGACCAATGGCAGCTCACATCAAAACATGTTGAAGTGATTTGAGATGTTGTTTATGACGCACATCAACTGCCTTATAAGGACATGGACCCACTCAGTGACATTTCAGGTTGGGACCCTTCTTCAGACTTCTATATCCACCAAATAGGCAATGGAACTCCATTCATCAAAGATTTCTATGTTTCTTCCTTTAAAAGAAAAGCAACTGATTAAATGTCATAGGATTAAAATTGTTCAACTTTCCCAGTTGATCCTCACCAAAACTATGGTTGGAGTAGTAATAATAGACATCTCAAATTTATTGTTGTCTGTCCATTCCTCTCCACTGATGCTGCCTGAACCCATTGTGTCCCTTCGGCACTTGTGTTTTGCTCATGATTTCAGCATCTGCAGTTCCTGGTGTCACTCAGTAAACTGTTTTACTGCCTTATTCTGAACATTCTCCGGGGAAATCTCACTTACTGTGATATTTCCATAGAAGTAAAATGGCTACTAGCAAATGCTGGCACTTTAACAAAATCTGTCAGAAGGTTCCACAACATGCAGCACAGTTTGAAAATGGTAACAGCTTTACAGCAAAACAACCACAAGACTGAGTGCCAAGTCTACCTGACCCTTGAAATTTCCTGGTATGGTTGTGATGAGTTTCAATTGTTTTTGGCCAGGGTACTATTCCAGCACCCAATGAAAATAGCGCATATTGCTTAGCTGGAGAATCAATGACACTCTTGACAGGCATATGCAGACTTGTGCCAACTTAAACTGCAGAAGATGAGAAAAACATTTATAACAGGTTGTATTACACTGGAGTGTGTGCAATATTAAGGCTTATTTAAAGAGTTGAGCAGGTGGTTATGTTGAATTCTATTGGGCTTGGATGCTACAGCTATATTATCAGTGTCAGCAAGACTAATTTACATGAGCTGCCTGAAGAAATGTTCTGGGTAGGGATAAACATGCAATGAAGCCATGTATTTGAAATCAGCTGATTTAAGTGGTACACAAAAAGGCTGGAGAAACTCAGCGGGTGCAGCAGCATCTATGGAGCGAAGGAAATAGGCAACGTTTCGGGCCGAAACCCTACTTCAGACTGATAGGGGGTGGCGGGGAGAAGGAAGGAAAAAGGTGGAGGAGGAGCCTGAGGGCTGGGGGATGAGAGGAGACAGCAATGGGCTAAGTGTTCGGCTGGCGACCGGAAGGTAGCCGGTTCGAATCCCGCTTGGAGTGCATACTGTCGTTGTGTCCTTGGGCAAGACACTTCACCCACCTTTGCCTGTGTGTGAATGTGTGTGAGTGATTGGTGGTGGTCGGAGGGGCCGTAGGCGCAGATTGGCAGCCACGCTTCCGTCAGTCTGCCCCAGGGCAGCTGTGGCTACAGAAGTAGCTTACCACCACCGAGTGTGACTGAGGAGTGAATGAATAATGCGATGTAAAGCGCCTTGAGTATTAGAAAGGCGCTATATAAATCCCATCCATTATTATTATTATTAAGGAAGGGGAGGAGACAGCAAGGGCTAACAAAATTGGGAGAATTCAATGTTCAAGCCCGCAGGCTGCAGACTCCCCAAGCGGAATATAAGGTGCTGTTCCTCCAATTTCCGGTGTTGCTCGCTCTGGCCATGGAGGAGACCCAGGACAGAGAGGTCGGAATCGGAGTGGGAGGGGGAGTTGAAGTGCTGAGCCACCTGGAGGTCAGGTAGGTTCTTGTGGACCGAGCGGAGGTGTTCGGCGAAACGATCGCCCAACCTCCGCTTGGTCTCACCGATGTCGATCAGCTGACATCTAGAGCAGCGGATGCAGTAGATGAGATTAGCTGATTTAAGTGGTTCGATTGTGCTTAATATGGAACCTTCCAGTTAAGTTTTAACTGGTATTCCAATGCTGGGAATAAAATTTTCAGAAAATAACCCACCAATGTAGAATTCAAAACAGCACCATGTACAATAATTTAAGTGTGGTATGGTGGCGCAGTGGTAGAGTTGCTGCCATACACTGCTGGAGATCTGGTTTTGATCCTAACTACGGGTGTTGTCTGTACGGAGTTTGTACATTCTCTCCGTGACCACGTGGGTTTTTCTGAGATTTTAGGATTCCTCCCACTCTCCAAATACGTACTGGTTTGTAGGTTATGGGCTTGGTATAATTGTAAATTGACCCTAATGTGTTTAGGATAGTGTTAATGTGCGGGAATTGTTGGTCGGTGCTGACTCGGTGGGCCGAAGGCCCTGTTTCCGTGCTCTATCTCGAAACTAAACTAAATTAAAGTCTGAAGAAGGGTCTCGACCCGAAACTTCGCCTACTCCTTTTCTCCATAGATGCTGCCTCACCCGCTGTTTCTCCAGCATTTTCTCTTCTTTAAACTTACCTGCAAATTGTCAATAATACTTTGCATGGTGTAAGTGCATGGAGTTAGTTCACTCATTGCAGTTTCCTAAATGGCTAAATAGTCAGGTCTTCTTCAGTTCTCATGTGACATATTGCTCACAACAACAATTGATATGGCCATGGAAGTGAAGCACAAGGATATCAAGTCTATTGTCACCATTTCCCAATTTACTCACAATAATCAACCTTCTTAGCATCCAGTAATTTAAAAACAGACTCTTCTCATTAGGTTAACTTATCCTTCAGAATGGAATGTTGTCAATGCCGTGCGGCTCAAACCTGTTCTAAGCTGATTTTAAATAAAATATTATGAACCAAATTATTCACATGAACTTGGACCTGTGTTACATGGAATTGTGATGCGGAGAGACCAAAATTACAATTGATTATTCAACAATATGGACAGGGAGATAAATCCATACATCTCGCCAACATCGAATGATCATTTTAAAGATGTTATTTTTTTATCCCAACTTATATATCATTCAGATGTAAATTTTCTCTCCAACCAAATTCATAAACTGTCTGACACTGTATCTTCGTGTCAAACATACATAGCAATACAGAACTAAGACTAGCAAATCATAGGTGAAAGTGTTTCCTTTAAACTAGCTGTAGCAGATTCCAATCCCCATTTCTTAAAAAATACATGCATCATTTCACATCATAAAAAACACAGAGGAAGTCTTCTTTCATGAGTTCTATTTTCCTACAACATTTACTCTGCTTGGTATAGGTTGTTAAATATAATGATGTTAATATGAATTACAGCCAGTTGTACTATATAAATAAATACTTAACAGGTCGACACAAATGGCTGCTGTTGATTCAGTCATCTGCAGATTCACTTGCAAGAAATTCTATTACGTGCCACTTATTTTTAAGTGCTCTAGTATTGCAAGGCTCACTATATGCCAACACATACGACAAAAACTGGCACAATAGCTCTCTCCTTGTGGGGCACAGAATAGTTACCAGAATTTCCATGGGTGTAATGCACTAACATGGACAAAGTTGGCCAAAGAGCTGTACTGTGACTCGGTACGGGAGCACAAAGTAACATGAGGTTATTCAAGTTAAAGTAACTCAGGTTATACCAAAGAATCATTTTTTTATTTCCACATAGACTTTAATCAAGTAATAAATATATACAGTACAGGAACTGTGCAAAAAATTAATCCGACATTTTCGGAGGCTATACAAACATTCAATACGGTTTACATACATTGCACAAATTTCACAAATTTATCCCCCACCCTTGCCACTCATGTGGCCCACTGGCATGGAATCCCTTCCCTTCTCCAACACACCCTGTGCCCTCCCCCATCGAGCCTAGGCATTGGCTGCGCCAAGGTTCAATGCATCCCTCAGCACGTACTCCTGCAGTCTGCAGCGGGCCAGTCGGCAACATTCCCCGACGGACATCTCACTCTGCTGGGAGGTCAACAATGCTCAGGCAGACTAAAGAGCATTTTTCACCGAGTTGATGACCTTCCAGCACCACCTGATGTCAGTCTCTGAATGCGTCCCTCGGAATAAATCGTGACGGGGACCCTTGCAAACCTCTCCAGACTTACTTTGCAAATCCACACTATGCAAAGAGGTGGGCAACCATCTCCTCTACATAGCAGCCTTCCTGAAAGCAGTGTGTGCTGGTGGTGAGGTTCCAACGGTGCAGGAAGGATCTGACTGGGAGGGCTCCCCTCACCGCCAGCCATGCCAGGTTTTGGTGCTTGTTGGTGAGTTCTGGCGATGAGGCATTTCGCCAGACAAGCTGGGCAGTCTGCTCTGGGAACCACGCCACTGGATCCATGGAGTCATTTCCCTGCAGTCCCTGCAGGACGTTCCATGCTGACCACTGCCCGATGGACGTGGTCAAAGGTGTTGGTCCGGAAAAACCTTTCCACGAACGACTTGATGGAGCGGCAAAGTCCAGATGACAGGCACATTGCGTGGCATTTGTGCCAGGCCCATCTTTCGCAACACCGGGGACCGGTAGAACCTCAGCAGGTAATGTCACTTGATGCCCACGTGCCTTGGCTCTACGCTCCGCCTGATGCAGCAACACACGAAGGTGGCCATCAGGGTAAGGGCGATGTTGGGCATGCTTTTACCCCCGTTGTCTGCCGACTTGTGCATTGTGGTCCTTCACACCCGGTCCATCCTTGACCCTCAGATGAACAGGAAGACGGCCCGGGTGATCCCTGTGGCATAGGAGGGACAGGCCACACTTGCGCCAAATACAACAGCCCCGAGAGCACCTCACACCTGATGACCAAATTTTTCCCCGCTACTTCCACAGCTCCAGTTTCTACCCCACCTTGGCTATCCGCTCCAGCCAATTCTTGTCACATGCCTCAGTCCCCCCCAAACCAGATTCCCTGCACTTTCAAGAAGTCAGGTTTGATGGTGAAGGGGATGGAAGATTAGTCTGGACATGACCTTGCTCTTCCTGTGGTTTACCCTGGCTCCCGTGGCCGACTCAAACTGATCGCAGACGCTAATCAATCTGTGGACCGACCCTGGATCCGAGCGGAATACGGCGACATCGTCCATATACAGGAGGTTTTGACCTGTGTGCCCCCACTGCCTGGCAATGTCACTCCCCTTATGCTCGCGCCCTTCCTGATGGACTCGGCAAAAGGTTCAATACAACAGACGAACAAGACAGAGGAGAGAGGGCAGCCCTGCCTGACTCCAGACCTGATGGGGAAGCTGTTTGATTCCCACCCATTGATTTGGACTGCACTACGGATATTGGTGTAGAGCAGTTTGATCCAATTTTTGATTCCCTCCCCAAAGCCCATTTTGGAGAGCACGTCCCTCATGTACGTGTGTGATATCCTGTCGAAGGCCTCCTCCTGGTCCAAGCTGACTAGGCAGGCATCCACCCGTTTGTCCTGTACGTAGGTAATGGTGTCTCTCAGCAGCGCTAGGCTGTCTGAGATTTTCCTGCCAGGTACAGCACAGGTTTGATCTGGGTGGATCACCCATCCCAGAGCAGACTTGACCCGGTTGGCGATGGCCTTAGACAGGATCTTGTAATCAACATTCAACAATGTGATGGGTCTCCAATTCCTTATATCATTCATCTCCCCCTTCTGCTTGTAGATTAGGGTGATGCTGTCTTTCCACATTGAGTC
This sequence comes from Amblyraja radiata, assembly GCF_010909765.2. Lineage (NCBI taxonomy): Eukaryota > Metazoa > Chordata > Chondrichthyes > Rajiformes > Rajidae > Amblyraja > Amblyraja radiata. The sequence continues at coordinate 44,047,216 of NC_045959.1, forward strand.
TGACATGCTGCCGGCTAGGAACATGTCATTATACAGTTCCAGCAGGTCCGGGCCCACCCAGTCCCACTGAGTCGAATACAACTCAGCCGGTAGACCATCGCTTCCAGGAGTTTTATTCGAGTCAAAGGAATGGATGGGGCCAGTCAGCTCCTCTAGGGTCAGTGGTTGGTCCAGACTCTCCCGCTTGCTGTCCGTGTTAGAGGACAGGTAGTTCTCTGTGATAGAGGACAGGAAGTTTTCTGGGAAGTGGTGCTGTCTGTGGCCTTTCTGTCTGACAAATCCGTATATGAAACGATTTGCAGATCTTCAGCATGCCCCTCTGCAAGGATGTTACCAAGCTGTCCTCCTCCTTAAAGCTGTTCATCACAGAGCTCCCTCTGTGAACCTTATGGAAGAAGAAGCGTGAGCACATCTCATCCTGCTCCACGTGGCGGACCCTGGGTCAGGACTCTCTAAGTTCCTCCCTCACCTCCACCCCTCTCGACTGCAGAAGGAGCAGTTGCTGCAAATCTGTCTTGCGTTGACACAATTCCCTCTGTCTTGCTCTCTGAATCCCTTTAAATGTGAAGAACCTCTTGATGTTCCCCTTGGTTGCTTCCCACCAGTGTGTCGGGGAGTCAAAGAGGGGCCTCACAGTTCTCCAACATGCGTAGTCTCTCTTTAGCTCTCTTTAGCTCCTCAATGTCTCTGGGGTCAACAGCTTCACATTTAACATCTCACGTCCCTCTGCCTGCCTTCCGTTCCTCCTAGGTGACAGGAAGCCTGAAGGAGGCAATGGTCAGAGAAGAACACTGGCGTGAGGTCGGTGTGTCTGACCGTGATGGCCTTGATCATGAAGAGGAAGTCTATCGGGGGACCGGACTGAACTTTCCGATCTCGACCAGGTGAACCGCGACTGGGACCCACCTGCAGGGTTGCTGAAGGCGTTGCGCAGCTTTGCGTCTTTGACTGTCTCCATCAGGAGCTTGGAGGTGCTGTCCAGTCTGTTGTCGGAACTGCCGGATCATCCAGCCACATCAATGATGCAGTTTAAGTCACCGGCCAGAACGATCGGCCAGGACGTGGTCAGGCAGCTGCTGGAGAACGGCCAGCCGCTCGCTCCACACGGGTGAGGCATACACTATTTACCTCACTCAGAAATAAAGTCACTAAAGAAATTAGGAATGCTAAGGCAAACTTTTTTATTAATGTAATAAGCAACACAAGAGGTAATGCTAAGGAGATTTGGACAAACATAAGGAAACTAACTGGAAATAATATCATCAACAAGAACATTAGGGAGTTGCAACTAAATGAAAATCTGACTAATGATCCAAATGAGATTGCAACAGCCCTTAACACGTATTTTATAGATTCTGTGAAGAACTTGACTCATAGTTCCTGTTCCGCAGTCCGACATGCTATGCCGCTGAACACTGCTTCTCCGGTTCTTATTTTGAATGAAGTGTCTCAGCCATGGGTTAACAGGATTATTTGTGGTCTTAAAAATTCAAAAGCCAAAGATGCTTTTGGTATGGATATAATGTTTCTTAAAGCTCATAAGCAGTCACTCATTGCTCCAATTACCAGCATCATCAACAAGTCCATAAACGAATGTGTATTCCCAAATTCTTGGAAATCTGCAGTAATAACTCCAATTTTAAAATCAGGAGACCCCACTATAATTAGTAATTATAGACCAATAAGCATTCTCCCGGCAATTTCCAAGTTAGCTGAAAAATGGGTTGCAGGACAGATAATTAAACATTTAAACAATAGTCCATATACCCTAAACCCAATGCAGTTTGGCTTCAGAAAATATCACTCCACTGAGACGGCACTTTGCTTCCTTTTGGAAAATATGAAGTCCAAAATTGATGCAGGTGGTGTTATAGGAGCTGTTTTTCTTGATTTACGAAAAGCCTTTGATATTGTGAACCACCAGATCTTGATGACCAAATTGTCCTATTTTAACCTCTCTTTGAGCACGATGAAATGGATTGAGTCATATATGGTACAGAGAAAACAATGTGTTAGAGTGCACAACAGTAAATCTGCAACTTCTAAAAACCCTCTTGGTGTACCTCAAGGTTCAATCTTGGGACCGCTATTATTCAGTCTGTACATTAATGATCTACCAAGTAGCTGTACATCAAATGTAACTTGCCAGATGTATGATGACGATGCAGTTGTGTATGTACATGCCAAAAACAAACATCAAGCTGCACAAGACCTATCAGCTGCTATGATTAATGTGTCAAACTGGTTGTAGTTTTCTGATCTACATCTTAATGTGTCAAAGACTGTCTGTATGTTTTTCTCCAAAAAGGCAAGCACTGAAGGAGATCCTGATGTGTTTGTACATGGAACAAAACTTAAAATTGTACATGAGTTTAAATATTTAGGAATCGTGATCGATTCACAGCTCTGTTTCAAACAACAGGTGAAAAGAACAGTAAATTTAATTTAATTTAATTTGTCCAATTTTAGATATATTAGAAATAATTTAACTATTGATTCAGCCAAACTATATTTTAATGCAATGATTGTGCCATACATGACCTACTGTATAACAACTTGGTCACTGGCATGTAAGTCCACACTAAAGCCTGTTGAAATTGTTTATAAACAAGCTCTAAAAACTCTTGACAAAAAGCCCAGAATGTACCATCACTGTAGCATCCTGAAGAAATTTGATCTGCTGAGCTGGGAAAATGTAATAAAATATTCGGACTCGATTTTGGTTTACAAAATCTTCCGTGGACTAGCCCCACCTCCATTAAAGGACTTCATAAAGAAAAACACAAATAGGTCGACAAGAGCAGCCTCCAGGGGTGATTGTATAGTCCCGTTTAGGAAAAGTGTCTTTGGGCAGTCAGTATTTTCATATCGAGCGTCGCAGACCTGGAACGCGATACCATGCGTCATACGGGATCTGCCAACCCTTACCTCATTTACCAAACATCTAAAAACATGGTTACTGCAAAATCAAAACTGCAATCATAATCTACCTTAAAATTATCCTATGGTACTCTTTTATTGTTACTTTTTTACTTTATTGTTTGTTTTGTTTTGTTTTTGTCTTTTGTTTTGTCTCTTTTCTTATTGATTGATTGTGTTGTGATGTGTTTGCCTTGTTTACCAGAGGGACTAAAGATGGAAATTAGCTACTGGCTACAATCTTGCGTATTACATGTAAATGTTTATTAATATGCACTGTCCCTAAATAAATAAATAAATTACAAATTACAATTACACATTAATCAGCCAGAGCGGAGAGCCACAAAACATTGCCAAATATCATGGCACTTACAGATGCTCTCGTTGGTCTGTCACCGCAGGAGAAGCTTGAGATAAGTATGTCAATACACTGCTTGGTAAATGTGTCATCATCAAAACCGTAAACCTGCTTGAAATGGCGACAAAAGGAGACAAGAAGGAGAAGGAGGTAAAACAAATGCTTTTACATATGACTGCTACAATCAATATTACATTGGAGAAGATGCAGAGTATGGAGTCTCATATGGAGAGTAACAAGCAGAGTCTGTAGACTAATATGGAGAGTAATAAGAAGAGTATGGAGACTAGCATGGAAAGAATTTCTCAAAAAATTGATAATACTTGCAGTGAGTTAAAAGAACTGAAGAAGCAATATAAGGAATTTGATAAAAAAGACTAAACTCAGAGTGTGTCAGAATTGAAAATGATTACAACAAGAAATTTAAAGGTGTGCAGGATGATATCGGAAAACTGGATGAGATAATGGAAGAGATGGAGAATGAGATAAAAGAGATGGTCACGGAAATAAGGAGTTTGAAAAAATCACAGAAACTGAAGAGAAAAACTTGGAAGAATGACTGATAAATGTCTGGACCTGGAAGCAAGATCTCGAAGACAAAATCTGAGGATTCTAGGAGTAAAAGAAGGACGAGAGGGACATGAATCTCAAGTATGTACTTTCGTTACTGATTTATTCAAAGATGTCTTTGAACTGTCGGAAGAACCAAGAATAGACGTCGCTCACCGAGTTGGGCATGTTGCAAGAGGAACAAATTATTCAAGACAGATAATCGTGAAATTCCGTGGTATCTCTTCAGTGGAATTTATATTGAGAAAGATTACCCATGGGAAGAAGCTGTCATACCGTGGGGATAATGTTCGAATCTTCCGCGATTACCCACCCGAGGTAGTCCGGAAAATGAGATTGTTCACACCGGCAAGACACACTCTGAAGGATGTCCCCGGAATTAGATATGGGGTCGTCTTTCCCGGAAGAATGAAGGTATCTTATAACAGCACTGAACGCTCATTTACAGATCCCGGAAAAGCTTTAAAGTATGCAGAGGATATCGTTAAGAAAACATCGGGGGAAGCTGTCGACAAGGAAGAAGTTTGAACTTTTTAATTCTTATGATAGAGTTTTGAACTGGTTAAAATGGCCGAGCTTTCCAGACAATTATAAAGCTTATCTCTCTGGAATGTGTTGTTGGAGAGCCAGGACCTTGAACGAAAAGATCAAAGTTTAACCCCTTGGTATCTGCTTGTATGGTAGTTAACCCTTTGGTACCTGCTTGTATGGTGTTGGTACCTGCTTGTATGGTAGTTAAAGAACGGGATATTATGTAAGAATCCTGGGTGGATATATATGGTAACGTTTAGATTAGATTAAGATTAGATAAATTGGAAAGACATATATACTTATATAATCATGTATATTTTGTGTTTTATATTTGTTTTTTTACTTCTTATGTCTTTTCCTGATTTTTTTTTGGCTTTCACTGGCGCTGGTTTGATAAATTCATATAAGAAAAGACAAAATATGAAACGGTATGTAACTTTTTATGAGGCTCTACCAAGGGGGAGGAGCTCAATGTATAACAACATCAACGGAGGTCCATAAATGTTTTGCCATCATTGATGACTATTCGTCTTTAAGGTATATTTTCTTAGATACCTTAATAGCACCTTTTTTTTTAAGCACAATCAAGATTTTTATTTGTTTATTTTTTTTGTAAGTAATTGTATATCACATTTTTTCTTTCTTTTTCTAAGGCACTTTACAAGAAGGAGATGCAATATAAATCTAATAACTCGGGATGACCACCCAACTTCCAGAATTCTGAGGTATTTGGTTGCACCATATGATTCAGGAATACTATCTTGATTTACAATGCAAGACGATAGACAAATAAAGAATGGAGGAATTACATTCTGTAGTTGGAATATAAGGGGTGCCAACGAACCAATTAAGAGGGGTAAAATTTTTGCCCAACTAAAATCTTTGAAAAGCGACATAATGTTTTTGCAGGAAACGCACATGAAACAACAAACACAAATGAGATTAAAGGCGAAGTGGATAGGCCAAACATACTACTCCTCATTTACTTCTAAATCTAGGGGTATGGCTATTCTTATTCGAAAAGGTATTCCTTTTAAATTAAAGAATACTATATCAGATAAAGGGGGAAGATATATTATAGTTTCGGGAGAAATTTATGCAACCCCACTAACTATGATAAATATTTACGCTCCGAATTTTGACAACCCCCAATTTTTTGATAACATTATAGATATAATATCAGAGTTTAATTACCAAAATGTGATAATAGGGGGGGACTTCAACTGTGTTTTAGATTCATATCTAGATAAATCAGCAAAACAAAGGAGGAGTAATTTAAAATTTAAGACTAGTGAACTTCTAAATACATATATAAAAAATACTAATATAATAGATGTATGGAGATCTGCTAATCCAGTTGGAAGGGAATACTCGTTTTACTCTTCGGTACATAAAACTTATTCAAGAATTGATTATTTTTTAGTGGATATGAAATTAATGCCATATACAAACAATCCAACATACCACATTAGTAGTATCTCAGATCACTCTCCGTTGACATTTTCAGTAAAATTTGAGGGAATGCCGGGTAAAAAATATTTTTGGAGGTTTAATACACATATTTTAAATGACTTGCAAGGCTATCAATATTTAAAACAACAAATGAAACTTTTTTTTGATACAAATGATACACCAGGTACTTCGCCTTCTTTATTATGGGAAACTTTTAAGGCATTTATTAGAGGAATTATAATTTCATATCAAAGTTTTCAAAATAAAAAGAATAAGACAGAACAAATGTTGTTAGAACAAGAAATCAGACAGTTAGAGTTAGATAATGCTAAAGATTCCACGACAGATAAACACAATAAGATAATATTACTGAAATTTAAACTTAATCGAATTTTATCGGCAAGAGTAATAAGACTATTCCAAATTACAAAACAGGAACATTTTGAGTTTGGTGACAAACCACATAAGCTTTTAGCTCGCCAATTGAAAAAACAAGAAAAGGAAAATACTATAACTAAAATTAAATCAGAGAAAGGTGAATTACTAATACTACCTAAAGATATTAATAATAGATTAGCTCAATTTTACCAACATTTTTACACATCTAAAATTAAAATAGAAGATAGTAAAATTAAATGTTTTTTAGATAACTGTAAACTTCCAAAACTGGACCTTTAGGAACAAGAGGAACTTGGAGCTTAAATTACAATTAAAGAAATAGGTGAAACAATAAAATCGTTGAAAAATGGTAAGACACCGGGACCAGATGGTTTTAGTAATGAATTTTATAAAAAATTTAATGAGATAACGACCCCTTATTTATTTAATTTATACTCCCATGCTTTTAAAGAAAACAAACTTCCTGAAACACTAACAGAATCAACTATTACGCTTATTCCAAAAAAAGATAAAGATTTAGAAGATCCGGGCTCATACAGAGCTATATCACTTTTAAATACAGATCAGAAAATCTTAGCAAAGACTTTAGCAAGAAGATTAAGCAAATATATTAGTAAATTGATAAACCCTGATCAAACGGGGTTTATACCCAAAAGATACTCATTTAATAATTTGAGACGCCTGTTTAATATAATGTACTTGCATAAAGTAGAGGAAGAAGTTATATCAATTATTTCTTTGGATGCAGAGAAAGCATTTGATCAGGTAGGGTGGCAATACTTATATAAAGTACTGCAAAAATTTAATATGGGAGAGAATTTTATAACATGGGTAAAATTATTGTATGATAAACCGATGGCAAGAATTTTAACTAACAACATGTTATCTCAAAAATGTCAACTATCAAGGGGTAATAGGCAGGGATGTGCGTTATCACCCCAGCTATTTGCCCTTATGATAGAACCCCTGGCTGAAAGTATAAGAATTCATCCGAATATTCAGGGCTATAATTCCAGGGACTCAAAGAATAAAATCTCATTATATGCAGACGATATACTTTTATATATTACAAAGTCACAAACGAGCATACCAAATTTATTACATTTAATAGAGGAATTTGGGTCTTTTTCTGGATATAGAATAAACTGGAATAAAAGTGAAATCATGACATTAAAACCTCAAGAACCTACACATTTATTGAAGTTCCCCTTTAAAATCGCAACAGAAAAATTTAAATATTTGGGGATTCAGATTACTAGAAAATATAAAGCATTATTCAACGCTAATTTTATACCTTTATTAAATAAACTTAATACGCTGATTAAATTTTGGAAAACACTTCCTTTATCATTATTAGGTAGAATAAATGCAATAAAAATGATCTTCCTACCACAATTACTATACCTATTTCAGTCTACACCGGTATATATACCAAAATACTTTAAAAAATAATTAGACTCTAATATTATTAATTTTATTTGGGACTATAGATCACATAGAATTACAAAAAAACACTTATGTAAACCAAAAGAGGTCGGGGGACTTTCACTTCCGAATTTTATTTATTATTACTGGGCAGTGCATATTAAGAATATAATTTATTGGCTGGATAGTTCTACCCAACAGACAGAATGGATAAAAATGGAGAAAGAGGATTGTCATCCTTGTAATATAGGAACGATCCTCTCCTCCCCCAAAAAACTGAATAACACAATATATAAGAAGAACCCAATTATATATTTATAGTATTTGGAAACAAATAAAATTATCTTTAAAATTAAGAAATTTATCATTGTTAATGCCAATAGCGAATAACCCTTTATTTAAACCATCTCTTATTGATAAGACATATAACCAATGGGAAAGTCTCGGAATTAGAAGGATCGGGGATATGTACGAAATGGGAAACCTACTATCATTCCAACAATTACAATTAAAATTTAAACTGAAAAACAACATATTTTAAATATCTTCAGATTTGCGATTTCATGAAAAAATATATACAAGGATATCAAAAAATAACTCCTGAATTATTGGAAGAAGCAATGAATATTGAAGCTGACTCACAAAAATTAATATCATATTTATATAATAGCATTCTAAATATAGACCTACCATCGACAGAGGTACTTAGAGAAGAGTGGGAACGGGAACTAATGATAAAAATTACGAAGGTTACATGGGAAAAGTACTTGATATATATTCACAAATGTTCGATTAATGTAAGACATAATCTAATTCAATTAAAAATTGTACATAGATTATATTATTCAAAAACAAGATTGAACAAATTTTATCCAAATATATCCGCCATTTGTGATAAATGTCTATCCCAAAATGCAACTATAATGCACTCCTTAGTTTCCTGCATAAAACTTTATAGATTTTGGAGTGATATTTTCGAAATATTTACAAAATTATTTAAGATAAGAATGGAACCTAATACTGAAATTATTATATTTGGCGTAATGGAAGATGGGAATGAATTGAACACATCTCAAAATTTATTTTTTAACTATGGTTTAATAATAGCAAAAAAATTGATACTTAAATTTTGGAAAAATACACCAATACCAACGCTTAAAATGTGGATTGCAAGTATGTTGGACACCGCACATCTTGAGGAAATGCGATTCCTCCTAATGGATAAATCAGACCAATTCATAACGAGTTGGTCTCCATTTGTCATATTTTTGGAATCATATGGTGCAACACAATTGTAAAAAATAACTGTTTCAGGACTGGACGAGGGTTGGTCAAGATTATAAACAATGATCTCCTTACTTTTTTATTAAATTTATTTATTTATTTATTTTTAAATGTTTTATTCTCTTTTTTCTATTTTCTTTTTCTCAACTTTCTTCACTCATTCGTCTTTTTTCTTTTTCTTCACACATTATATATCTCACGTCTTTCTATCCTTTACTATCTAATTTATTTTTCTTATTCTAATCTTTCTTTAAATCTTTCTTTAATATAACAAAAAAAGAAGAAGCTGTACATAAAATGTATTATGAAAATATATATTAGGCACTTTCATTCTTCACCTCATTATTGTTAACCTGACTCACTGCTTTCAGGGAACCATGAACCTGCATTCTCAGATATCTCTGTTCTGCATGCTCTCCAGAGCTCTACTATTTACTACATGAACCTTACACTGGTTTGACAGCCCAAACTACAATACCTCACACTTATCAGAGTAAAATTCCATTTGCCCTTCCTTGGCCCATCTTTTCAATAGATCTAGATCCTGTCATATACTTAGAGATCCTTCCTCATTGTCCACTACACCATCATTTTGGGTGTCATAGAATCATAATCATACAGAGTGGAAATAGGACCATCAGCCCAACATGCCCACGCTGAGCAACAAACTTCATGGCAAATATGCGGCTACTATCTGAGTCACGTCCTCGTCCCCCCCTCGCGGCCTACCAACTGAATTGGCGCGGCCTTTCCTGCCGGACTGGACTGGACCAGAGCTTCAGCAGTGGAGGTAAGGCTCTGGAAACATTGCGGAACGGGCGAGGCCTTCCTGGGATCGCCGCTTGGAGCTCTGGAGTGTTGGGCCGCTGCTCCAACATCGCGGAGCTGTGAGTGTGGAGCTCCCAACGCGAGCTGCGCTGACTTTAACATCGCAGAGTCCAGGGACACTTTGCCGAGGGTCGCCAGCGCGAATCTCCGCCCAGCGCGGCTTGTGGACATCGGGAGCCGCAGACTCCGGTGGAAGGTGGCCGACAAGAAGTTCCTGGCGAGAGGGCCTGAACATCAGGCCGCTCGTAGCGGCGACTACGGTGTGCTCGGGAGGTCCCGACCACGGGTGAACATTGGGGAACATCAGCGAGCAGGTTGACTGGACTTTGGTTCCTTCTCTCACAGTAGGGAACTTTGGTGCTGCTGTGGGGATGTTTGTGTTGCGGACTACTGTGTTCTGTGTTTTGGGGGTTTTTTTGGGGGTTTTTTTGTATGACTGTAAGGGAAAAAGAATTTTGTTGTCTCTTCATTGACAATGACAATAAATTAAATCAAATCAAATCAAATCAAATCAAATCAAATCAAAACTTCATCCACATTACTCCCACCTGCATTTGGTCCATAACCCTCTAAACCTATCCTATCCATGTACCTGTCCAAATGTATTTGAAACATTGTGATAGTGCCTGCCTCAACTACCCCCTCCGCCAGCTCGTTCCATATACCTACCCACTCTTTGTGTAAAAAGGTTGCCCCTCAGGTTCCTGTTAAATCTCTCCCCCTCACATTAAACCAATGTCCTCTGGTTCTTGATTCCTCTACTCTAGGTAAAAGACTGTGCATTTACCATATCTATTTGTCTCATGATCTTATACACCTCTATAAGACCATCACATCCTCCTGCACGATAAATTCCTAGCCTGCTCATCCTCTTCCTATATCTCAGGCCCTTGAGTCCTGGCAGCATCCTTGTGAATCTTTGCTGCACCCTTTGAAGCTTAACGACATTTTCCATAGCAGGTCATTCAAAATGGAACACCAAATGAGGCCTCGCTAATGTCTTGTACAACAGTAACATGACTTCTCAACTTCTATACTTAATACTCTGACTGATGAAGGCCAATATGCCGAAAGCCTTCTTGACCACCCTATCTACCTGGGATTCCACTTTCAAGGAATGATGTACCTGCACTCCTAAATTGCTCTGCTCTACAATACTTCCCATAGGCCTGCCATCTACTGTATAGGTCCTGCCCTTGTTAGACTTCCAAAAATGCGACACCTTGTACTTCTCTGTGTTAAATTCCTTCTACCATTCCTAAGCTCACCTAACCAACCAATCAAGATCCTGGTGCAATTTTTGACAACCATCTTCACGATGTGCAATACCACTCACTTTAGTGTCAGTGTCATCTGCAACTTTACTAACAAGGTTGACTACATTGGCATCCAAACCATTAATATAGATAACAACAGTGGACCCGGCATTGACCCAAATACCACTCCAGTGGTTACAGGCCTCCTATCAGACAAAGCAACCTTGCACAACTGCCCTTCGACTCTAGAAGGTTGACAAAAATGCTGGAGAAACTCAGCGGGTGAGGCAGCATCTATGGAGCGAAGGAAATAGGTAACCTTTCGGGCCGAAACCCATCTTCAGAGTCTATTCTCCTTCCGAGCCGGACTATAGATACCGGCTGGCTATCTGCCGCCATACACGGCCATTCTCCTTCCGTTGTCTGACTGCCCTTTGACTGTTTTCCAAGCCAATTTTTGTTGGCTCTCCTTGGATTCCATGAGATCTACCTTCCAGAGTAGCCGACCATACAGGACCTTGTCAAAGACCTTGCTAAAGTCCACATTGACAATGCTCACCTGCCCCAACTTCAATTTTCTTGGAGACTGCTTCAAAAAACGGTCTCAGATTTGTGAGACATGATGTCCCGCGCACAAACCCACATCCATTTTTAGCTTGAGTTTGATCGATATTGATTTATTTCTCTGCTATTTCTTTACTGATCTAAAGGGCAGTGCAAATGCACTGCTCCAAAAAAAGTGCTTCATCCAGTCACTCCAAACAGGTGTATAACTCCATTAACCCAGATCCTCTGAAACTCTCTTCCATGCTCCATTTCTCAGGGTTAGGGCATTGCTAACAAGGCTAGCATTTATTTAATTTTTTTCATTTAAAACATTGCTCCTTTCATTCTTCCTTTGGAAAAAACTATTTTCAGTTTCAATTTGCACACCTTCTCCCTTGAGATTGTCGCATAATTTGTAATTTGATCATGATGCGGGGCATTTCTCTCTATGAACTCACATGGTTGTTTGCAATGCTTGTAAAGCCTTCTTTCCATCGATTTACATTCTTTTATATATGTTGCCAAACTGCATCAACCCCGATTTCTCTCAGGACCAAACTAGAGTTTGGCAGCTTGTCCAAAATTATAATCTGTCCAAATGAATTAGAAATATAGCAAATAGGTGCAGTAGTAGGCCATCCAGCCCTTCGAGCCAGCACCGCCATTCAATATGATCATGGCTGACCATCCAGAATCAGGACCCTGTTCTCGCTTTCTCCCCATATCCCTTGATTCAGTTAGCCCTAAGACGTATAGCTAAAGGCCCTGACCCACGATGCGAGTTTACCCAAGAGCTCTCCCGAGTTAAAAAAATAATCTAACTCGTGGTAAGTACATAGAATGTACGTAGCGGGTACGTTGGAGCTCATGGATGTCTCGTAGCAGCTCGTAATGCTAACGGCAGGTACTCGGGAAATGCGGAAACTCGTGAAGTTTTTTCAACAGTGTCAAAAATTTCCAAGAGTAAAAAAATACCCGTGATGAAGTACCACAAGTTTGGTTATTATTTTTAACTCGGGAGAGCTCTTGGGTAAACTCTCTCTTGAATTAATACATCCAGTTGGTGCCCTGCTCTTCCATTAACTTCTTTGAAATTGGATTTACTCATTGCGATTTTAAACGTTGGAAGGAAATCTTCAACAGGCTCACTTGGTTACTGTCTCAGGCTTTGGAACTAATACCTGTGTGCTGAACTTATCAAAAACCCTGTCAGTTAAGGCCTTTTATCATTTTACTTATTTTCCAACCGAGATAACGATCCGTTCCATTCTTTCCCTTCTTCAAAAGAATGCAGTTGACATTTTTCTGGCACCTGGCCAGAATGACCGACAAATGCCTTGATCTCGAAGCCCGGTCCAGACAGCAAAACTTAAGAATTGTTGGAGTGAAAGAAGGGAAGGAAACTGGATTAGACCCTCAGGTTTTCACTGCCAACTTACTTCAACAAGTATTCAGTCTGATAGATCCAAAGTAGTTGCTGCACATCGAGTTCAGAGAGCATACTCAGGGGTCGGAGCTCCACCGACAGATGATCCTGAAACTTAACGACATAGCAGTGCTTGAAGACATTATGAAGGAAGTGCCAATCTGAAAAAACCTGAAGGAGAAAGTGTAAGATTCTTCAGAGATTACCCGGCAGAGGTGGCGAAGAAACATGCCCTTTTTACAAAGACCTGGCTGATTCTTAAAGGAATCCTAAACCTGAGATATGGAATAATATATCCTGCCAAACTGAGGGTCACATATAATGACTTGGAGCGTTTCTTTACTGATCCAGAAGTAGCATTCAAATATGCACAAGACTTTAAAAAAGGACACTAAAGGATAAGTAACATGCTACGGCTTTGCTGATTTCGTGGAATAAACCACGTGTTTAATGTATACCTCTTATATATATTTATAAGGGGTAGATTGAGAGAATATGCTTCTTTACATAAAAAGATATACAAAAGTTGCAGATAAGATGGCCGACTAACTCGCACGTGCTAACGTCTAGACACCTTATCAGGGATGGATTGGAACGTAAGCAGATAGAATGTTCAAGGCCGTCGTGTTTACTAAAGAAAGATTCAAGAAACTGGAATTATGCAGTATAGAAAACAAATGAAATGGGGCGGAACGTAATAATCTACTAACAAATTATATAATAATTATATCACTAACACATAAATAATTGTACTAAATTCTATCTGCTTAGGTCATATTTACAAGATAGGAACTATTTTGTTTCCATTGGCGACTTTGTATCAGAACCAACCAACGTGACGTGTGGAGTACCGCAAGGTTCGATCTTAGGGCCCTCTTTATTCAACATCTACATGCTCCCACTAGGGCAAATCATGCGAAATAATAATATTGACCACCACTGCTATGCCGATGACACTCAAATCTATGTAGCGCTATCACCAAATGACTATCGCCCCATAGATCTGTTGTGCCAGTGCATTGAGCAAGTCAAAGACTGGATGTGCCAACATTTTCTCCAACTAAATAAGGACAAAACGGAGATAATTGTTTTTGGTGCTAAAAAAGAAAGGCTTAAAGTAACCTAACACCTTCACTCTCTGTCCCTGAAAACTTCAAACAAAGCCAGAAATCTTGGGGTCATTATGGATTCAGATTTAAATTTCGACAGTCACATCAAATCAGTAACAAAATCGGCCTACTATCACCTCAAAAACATAGCAAGATTAAGAGGACTCATGTCAGCTCAAGACTTAGAAAAACTTGTACATGCCTTTATTAATAGTAGGCTAGATTATTGTAACGGTCTCCTTGCAGGTCTTCCAAAAAAAACTGTCAGGCAGCTACAGCTTGTTCAGAACGCTGTTGCTAGAGTTCTAACAAAGACCAAAAAATTTGAACATATTACACCAATTCTTAAATCCTTACATTGGCTCCCTGTATGTCAGAGAATTGATTTTAAAATCCTGCTGCTCACCTATAAATCACTACATGGTTTAGGGCCAAAGTATATCACTGACATGCTTCCACTATATAAGCCTTCTAGACCGCTAAGATCTTCTGAAACCAATCTGCTAGTGATTCCCAGAGTAAATACAAAACATGGGAAAGCAGGATTTAGTTACTATGCAACAAATAGCTGGAATAAACTTCCTGAAGATTTAAGACTTGCCTCAACTTTGACCACTTTTAAAACAAGACTGAAAACTTTTATGTTTACTTTAGCTTTCAGCTAAACCTTAACTACATTGCATTTTTAATTTTGCTTTTCTTTTCTTTTAGTTCTTCTATTTTATTTCATTTTATTATTTCATTTATTGTATGACATGTTTTTATGTGAAGCACTTTGAGTCTGCCTCGTGTGTGAAATGTGCTATATAAATAAAGTTGCCTTGCCTTGCCTAAATCATTTATCTTAACCTAAAACGTAATATCATAACAGAATAATGATTCATTCCTCTTTAAAGCTAACACTGAATAACATCTAGATGTATGACCTCTAGTTAAGGTTCATTGTATCGGTATATATCAAAAATATGGTTAATTGATTTGTGTGAGCAAATTTCCGGAAACGGACAGGCCAAACCGACAGAGAATCATCCAAGCTGGTAAGGAGCCAGTAAAAGATAGACTGAGACGAACCTGGCAGGCAGCCAAGACGTGGATTCAAGACTTAGTTCTCAGTAAACCCCTTCTAGCCAGTTGATTCTTACTTAAATATGACGATTATTAATAAGTTAAAAAAAAAAATTTCCTTTTAATTTAAAAACAGCATTTAAACAGTAAATATCTATTTAGTTTAACCTATTAGATGAACTACTTATAGTACATGCTTGGTTGTTTTTTCTGCGAATATATTATCCGGTTCTGGCCTGTTCTTTCTCTTCTATAATACTAGTTTGTAAAGAGCAGAGCTAAATGTGATCTACATCTACGGAAAGTTGCTCAAATTCTTCCACCTGGTTTCACACAGTATTTCTAAATACTGTTTTTTCATATTATTTACGTTATTTAGCACCTTTTTCGCTTTTTCTCTATAGGGCACCTTTCTTTGGGATATACCTACAGAGTTCAGAAACTGGGAGCACCCACCCAACACCCAGAAGGTTAAGTTATTGTGTTGCACCATCTGAAATAAAGGAACCAATGTAAGTTACAATGCAAGACGACACTCTAAAGAAAACTGGAGGAATTACGTTTCGTAGCTGGAATATTAGGGGCACTAACGAGCCAATCAAAAGGGGTAAGATTCTTGCCCAATTAAAATCACTCAATGCCGACATAATATTTTTACAGAAAACACATCTTAAAGTTCAAGCTCAGACCAGGCTGAAGGCCAATTGGATCAGTCAAACATATCACTCCTCCTATCTCTCCAAATCCAGAGGTACTGCAATTATAATCTGTAAGGGCATACCATTTAAACATAAAAACACCATTGTAGACAAAGAGGGGAGGTACGTCATAGTCTCTGGGGAGATACATTCTACCGCACTTACCATGGTAAATATTTATGCTCCTAACTTTGATAACCTACAATTTTTTAACAAAATCTTGAATATAATTTCTGAGTCCACTCAGCAAAATGTGATAATCCGAGGATATTTCAATAGTGTTTTGGATCAATACCTCGATAAATCTGCTCAACAAAAGAGACATAATATAAAATCAAAATCCAGTGAACCTTTAAATACGTATATAAAAAATACAAATATAACGGACGTATGGAGGATTGCAAACCCTGCCGGAAGAGAATACTCCTTCTACTCATCATACATAAAACCTATACACGTATTGACTACTTCCTAATGGACACTAAATTAATACCCTTCACAACTAATCCTAAATACCATAATAGTATTTACAGCACCGCCCCGCGCGGCTTGGAATGACTGCGGGATTGCGAGCGCGTGCCGGGGGCTCTAACACCAAGACCCGGTGCGCGACCTTGCATCACCCGGCGTGGCTTTAATGGCCGCGGGACAATTCGCCATCGCCCGCCGGGGGCTTTGACTTTGACTCTGACATCGGGGGGGGGAGAGTGCAGTGGAGAGATACGTTTTTTTGGCCTTCCATCACAGCAATGTGATGGATGTTTATGTAAATTATGTTGTGTCTTGGGTCTATTTGTTTGTAATGTATGGCTGCAGAAACGACATTTCGTTTGGACCTCAAGGGGTCCAAATGACAATAAATTGAATTGTATTGTATTGTATTGTATTGTATTGTATTGTATTGTATTGTATTGTATTGTATTGTATTGTATTGTATTGTAGTATCATTTCCGATCATTCTCCGTTAACCTTCTCCTTAAAACGAAAAGGAATATTTAATAACAAATTGTTCTGGAGGTTTAATCCTCAAATACTAAATAAGTATTTTTGTAAATACTTAAAACAACAGATGGAACTCTTTTTTGAGACCAATGATACCCCAGACATCTCGCCCTCCCTATTATGGGAATCTTTTAAGGCTTTTATTAGAGGTTCTATCATTTCATACCAAGCTTATCAAAATAAAAAGAATAGGACGGAACAATTGCAACTAGAAGAACAGATCAGCCAACTTGATTTAGAAAACACGATAGATTCAACTATAGATAAACACAACAAGATAGCAATATTGAAATTTAAACTAAACCAAATTTTATCTGCAAGAGTTATTAGATTATTTCAAATGACAAAACAGGAAAATTTCGAATTCGGCGACAAAGCACACAAACTTTTAGCACGCCAGCTGAGAAATGTTGAAAAGGACCAGACTATTCTAAAATTTAAATCAGATAAAGGTGAACTATTAACGCTTCCAAAAGACATTAATGAAAGATTTGCCCAATTTTATCAAAACTTATATACATCCAAAACATCAACAGAAAGCAGAAATATTACAAACTTTCTGGACAACTGTAAACTTCCAACACTTAATCCACTGGAACAAGAGGAATTAGGAGTACAGATTTCAATTAAAGAAATAGAAGAGACAATCAATTCACTGAAGAACGGTAAAACACCAGGACCAGACGGGTCCAGTAACGAATTTTATAAAAGATTTTACGAGGTAATTTCACCACGTTTACACAATCTTTATACATACGCATTTAATGAACAGACATTACCACAAACACTAGCTGAATCAATTATCACACTTATACCCAAAAAATATAAAGATCTAGAAGACCCGGGATCATACAGAGCAATCGCCCCGCTAAATACAGATCAGAAAATTGAATTGAATTGAATTGAATTGAATTGAATACCTTTATTGTCATTCAGACCTTACGGGGTGGTCGAAGCTGCCGCCCTCCAGTCCAGCGTACGCAGCCGCTGGCCCGCGGCTGAACCCAGGACTCAGGTCACCGCCGCGAGAACGCCGTCCCAGCCACCGGAGCACCGTTCCAGCCCCAAGCCGGATCGCCCTCACGTGAGTGCCGTTCCTCCCCCGAGCTGGGCCGCTCCGACGGGAGTGCCATTCCACCTCGAGCTGGGCCACTCCGACGGGAGTGCCATTCCACCTCGGGCAGGGCCACTCCGACGGGAGTGCCGTTCCTCCCTCGAGCTGAGCCACTCCGATGGGAGTGCCGTTCCACCTCGGGCTGGGCCACTCCGATGGGAGTGCCGTTCCTCCCTCGAGCAGGGCCACTCCGACGGGAGTGCCGTTCCACCTCAGGCTGGGCCACTCCGACAGGAGTGCCGTTCCTCCCTCGAGCTGGGCCACTCCGACGGGAGTGCCACAGCCCCTCACGAGAGAGTCTCAGCCCCTCGCCAGGCCTCCCTCACGGGAGCGTCACAGCCCCTCACGGGAGCGCCGTTCCAGCCCCGAGCTGGGCCGCCCTCACGGGAGCGAGCCCAGGGCGAGTCCTGACAGGCTGCCTCCGGAGCCTCGAGGTCGCCAGCTCCGCCATTAGGCCTCAGCGCAGACGGAGGCAGAGAAGGGGGATACGACAAAATGCAGATGATGTATTATTATATATCACCAATTCACAAGTTAGCATTCCAAATATATTAAATCTTATAGAATTCGGCTCCTTTTCACGATATAGAATAAACTGGAACAAAAGTGAAATTATGGCACTAAAACCTCAAGAGCCGACACACCTTTTAAAATTCCCTTTCAGAATTGCTATGGAAAAATTTAAATTTCTGGAAGTTCAGGTAACCAGAAAATATACTTTTTTATTCAACGCAAACTTCCCGCCTTTAGTTACTAAATTAAACGCTCTTATTCAATTCTGGAAAACACTTCCGATGTCTCTAATAGGCAAAATAAATGCTATAAAAATGATCTACCTCACACAAATCTTGATTTATTTCAATCAATACCTACCTGAATTTTTTTTTTTAAATCTTGATTCTCGGATTACAAACTTTATCTGGCATTATAAAACACATAGAATTCATAAACGACATCTATGCAAACCCAAAGAAACGGGCGGATTGACTCTTCCCAATTTCATATACTATTATTGGGCAACGAATATTAAAAATGTAATTTATTGGCTGGATAACGCATGCCAACAGGTAGATTGGTTAATAATGGAGAGAGAGGATTGCTTGCCTTTTAGTATAGGCGCGATTCTTCTCACCCCAACAAAGTTGAAGAACACACTATATGATAAATATCTGATTATTCACAGCACTATACGAATCTGGAGACAAGTAAAATCAACTTTTAAACTAATAGGCTGTGGGCCGAGCATCAAAAATGTGTCTAGAAATCAGTTTTCGTGACCCAAGTCACCAAACTGCATGAAATTTTACACAGATTTAGATGAAATATAATTGAGAAGGATGTCATAACTCGTCATTGCCGAAAGTTGCACATTAATTAACTAAACTAATTAGAAAATGAGATCGGAAAAGTAAGCGCCATCTAGTGGCCAATGCCCATATTACACCATGGGCAGCCTATTTCTGTGTTGCAGTCCATTTAAACTATATATCATTATACCTATATTCCAGATAGTAATATAGGTATAATAATATAATATATTATTATACCTATATATATTCCAGATAGTAATATAGGTATAATAATATAATATATTATTATACCTATATTTATATTCCAGATAGTAATATAGGTATAATATAATAATATGATATATTAATAATATAATATATTATTATACCTATATATATTCCAGATAGATATATTCCTCCGTTTTCCTGGAAACAGCTGCTACGGACGGCACTATGTACACCGCCCCACCCCTCCCCCCCCCGCCCGCGGAGAAGATCCGCGGCTCCGCGTTCGCGAATTGCCCGCTTTTTAATTGAGACCGCGGCTTCACTATGTTAAATACATAGGCCCCGCGATCGGAGCACCTTTTCCCGGTAAGTTATCGCAGGCAGCTCCGAGATTAGATGATTAAGACTTATTACTCTACAACAAGCTGGCATTAATGAAAATGTTTAATTTACCTTGCTATTGATACATATAGTTTAGGCCCTCAACTTCATGAATGAATGAATGAATGAATGAATGAATGAATGAATGAATGAATGAATGAATGAATGAATGAATGAATGAATGAATGATTGAATGAATGAGTGAATGAATGAATGAATGAGTGAGTGAGTGAGTGAGTGAGTGAGTGAGTGAGTGAGTGAGTGAGTGAGTGAGTGAGTGAGTGAGTGAGTGAGTGAAGAATGAGTGAGTGAGTGAGTGAGTGAGTGAGTGAGTGAGTGAGTGAGTGAGTGAGTGAGTGAGTGAGTGAGTGAGTGAGTGAGTGAGTGAGTGAATGAAGGAATGAATGAGTGAGTGAGTGAGTGAGTGAATGAATGAGTGAATGAGTGAATGTACAGCCTCCAAATCTCATTTTTTCACATTATAAAGGGTGCAATTAAATTAATTAAAATCCATACAGATTAATTTTCATCAATTCAGACTTTAGATCTTACCTTTCAGTTTGAGTTGATTCACAAAGTTTCACAACTTTGTGCTCAGCAGGGACTTTGCTTTCAAGACTTTCTTCCACTTCTATCCACTTAGCTGCACATTTTTCAGACTTCTTAATGCTTTTCTCACTAAATTCAATTACCCTGCTGCAAGTTTCCACGACAAAGAACCTTCATCGGAATCTCCAGTAAAACAGGCATCAGTGAAGCCCTCTCAGCTATGATGTGTGCTAGCCTGAAACAAAGCATGTGATTGGCCAACTGGCAGACAACTCAATGTTAAACGTGCTTTGATTGGACTAAAAATACCCGAAATTTTTCCGTTTTTTCTCTAATTTAATAAAAATGTGCAAGCCTTGTTCATGACGAGTTTCAGGGGTGATTTATATAATTTTTTTACACAATATGTGAAAATGTCATGTAGTTCTGTGACTTAGGTCATGAAACACTGGAATAAAGCTCCTCAGCCCACAGCCTATAAGAAATTTATCTCTACTTTCACCAATAGCTAATAACCCTTTGTTTAAGCCATCTATTATAGATAAACATTTACTTATTGGGAAAGACTAGGAATTAAAAAACTTGGAGTTCTCTATGAGATGGGAAATCTTCTGTCATTTCAGAACTTACAGCCGAAATACAATCTGAAAGGTAATCAATATTTTAGATATCTTCAAATTATAGATTATTTGAAAACATATACCCATGACTATCAAACTTTGCTGCCAGATATATTAGACGAAGGTATGAATAGAAACTCAGAGTCAAACAATCTAACATCATACTTGTATAATACCTAAATATAGAAATTCCATCGTCAGGCGCAATTAGAAGAGACTGGGAAGAGGAACTAGGCCTAAACATTTCCAAAGGCAGATGGGAAAAAAATCTTTTATATATACACAATTGTTCGATAAATGTTAGACACATTTTAATCCAATTTAAAACATTGCACAGACTCTACTACACAAAGACTAAACTGAATAAGAATTTTTCAAATGTATCTCCTATTTGTGATAATTGTCTCCATCAAGAAGCAACTATAACACATTCCTTTGCCTCTTGCATAAAACTACATAACTTTTGGAAAGGAATTTTTGAAATTTTCTCAAAAACATTAAAAACAAAACTGGACCCCCAAATGGAACTGATTATTTTCGGAACATCAGAAGGCTGCCCTGAGCTATCAATATTTCAAAGACGTTTCCTTAATTATGGCCTGATAACGGCGAAAAAACGTATACTTAAATTTTGGAAAAATACATCTGCCCCTACTCTTAAAATGTGGATTACAAACATGTCTGAGACGCTGCATCTTGAAAATATGAGACTTGTCTTAGCAGGAAAACCAGAGCAATTTTCGAAGACATGGATTCCATTCATTGATTCATTACAAGGATAGTATGGTGCAACACAACTTCGGAATTAAACCGACTTACGGGTTGGGTGATGGGTTACTTAGAGATATGAAGCAGGTATATCATCACTTTTTGTTTTTCTTTCTGTTTTTGGCTTTTTTATTTCTTTATGTTTTTCTCATTTCTTTTACTTACTCACTCTTCGACTACACCTATTTGGTAGTCTAGGGGTTCTATTCTTACACATTCACTTTCTCTTTCATTTTCTCTCTTTCTTGCTTTTTCTCTCTTTTTCTATTTCATCTTAGCTAAAAATTAAAATTGAAGCTGTACAATAAATGTATTATGTCATATGCCGCGGTTTATATTTTTGTACACTGCTAATAAAAAAAATGTTTTAAATAATAATAATAATTTTAATTAAAAATGTTTTTAAATATATATTTTTTCATCATGCATGTCTTTCAGAAAACTATTCAATGCCAGTTTACAATTCCACTTAAATTTCCATGGGCCCACCAATGTCACCGATGTCCCAGTTCTTCATTGCAACCATGTTTCATATACACTAGGCGCAAACATCTCATGTTAGTGCTTGTCAAATTTAACATTCATACAGTGCATGTGTTAGTGAATTAAACGCATTGAACTGCTGTCGCCATTTAACACCTTGATCACAAAGTAAGTTTTTGTTTCTTCATTATGTTTTATGCCTTAGATCCACGGCTTACATTATTTTCACATTACGGGTCAGGTGCCACCAAGAGGTTGTGTGTATTCAACATGGAATATAGTGCACTGAATGACGTGGTATATACAGGAGTAAGTACAAATAGCATGCTAGCACCTGTAAAAATATGGATTCCATTTCATTCTTGCATTAACATAATACCTTAAATTTTCAAAACCTATCAATGACATCCTTGAAAACACATAACAATTGGTCATCCACATCGCTGGGAAATAGAGAACTCCAGCAATCTTTCATCCTCTGCACAAATACATTTCTCATCTCTGTCCAAAATGGTTGACCCCTAATGATGAGTTTTTCCCCATTATTATAGACCTTCTGCTACAGGATGCAGCCTTTCAGCAATTAATCTGCCACCAGCTCACAGTCTTTTATAAATCCAAAGAGATCATCTCTCAGTCATGTAAACTTTAGTGAGTACTGGCCAAACTGAAGACATTGTGAATAACAGCACCAGTTCAAGGACAGTAGGGGGCGCCGTATGATTGGCAGCCCCGCCAAAAGTCGGTTTGTTTAGTGTGTTTAAAGTTCGTGTAAATGTTCCCCGGTTTGTTTCATGTAGGGGGAGGAAGCGGGGGGAGGGGTCGGGGGAACTTTTTTTTCCGTTTCTTACCTTGCCGGAGAAGCGATGAATTTTCAGACTGAATTCTCCGGTCGCTCTGCAGCCTACCATCGATGGAGCTGGAGGCCTCCTAGGACTGACCTTGGAGTCGATCCCTTGCCTGCGATCGCTCCAACCACGGCCGGTGCACTTTACATCGGAAGCCAACAGTCTTGGGAGAGGCCGTGAATGTCGGGAGCTCCAATGTCATGGAAGGTTTGACCAGCACCGTGTGAGGTCCGATCGTCCGGAGCGGGGGAGCTGACATCCCCCCGATATAGGAGCAGATCGCCTCGACGCAGAGGGCCCGCCGCCGGCTAAGGGAGTCAAAATCATTCCATCAATGGAGGGCTCGAGCCTCCCGACCACGGGAGAACAAAGGGAAGAGATTGAACTTAGAGAGGAATATGGAGGAGTCACTGTGATGGGTGTTTATGTTTTAATGTGTTTAGTGTGTTCCTTTGCTTTTTATTTGTATGATTGTCTTGGCAAATGAAATTCCTCATATGTTGCAAAACATACTAGGCTAATAAAGTATTATTGTGATTGTGATTATGATTGTGATTGTGATTGATTGTGATTGTAAGGGATGAGTAATAATTGTTAGCCTTGCCAGAAATACTCACATCCTAAAAAGTAAACAGAAATTTAATTTGCTTCATTTATCTTCAAAGGATGTGGCCCTCGTCCCAGGGATCAATTCAGTGAATAAATACAGAGCTGACTCCAGAATAAGTCTATTCTTCATGAGAACATGAGGACAGAGAACAACAGAAATCCTTATTCGCAAGATTTCTTCCAGCCACATTTCAATAAAGGCCACGGAGTATACGTTTTCTGTGGTTGATTGCTGAACCTCATGTTTTCTTCCTGTGTAAGTTATTGGGGCAAATCCTCCAAAATTATGGAAAAACTCGGATAAGGACATGGATATTTTAAAAAGACAGATTTGCTGGCTGCAACGGAAAAACCCCCAATCCACAAAGAAAGAATCAGTTTCAAGTTTCAAACCTGTCTGGCCTGTGGACTTGGGCATCACACAACTAAGCGGATGGTGTGGGCAGGAAAGGCTAAGATGGAGATAACGAGATTATCTTGGATACACAAAGGAAGGAACCAAGCCTCAGCAGACGATGGTAAACAGGCCAGCACAAGCACAATCACCATCTTGGATGACCCATCCATCGAGACAATAGGAGCCCATCCAGGCGATGGGATAACGATCAGGCTGAGGGATCATGACATCAGCAAACCCCTTATCATCGGAAGCCTATTGTTCATGCCAGATCGAAACTGGGAATCATCAAAAGAACCCTTTTATCCAGAGGACCACCTGGGGGTTTCAAAGGAAGCTCAGGTATAAAAACAGGTCAAGCCAGAACTCGCTCTCTTTCTGCTCTGCTGAACAGCTCGTGGGCCTGCATCGACCTAGCTGTGAGTATCCCGGTGACCTGGTGAAATTCCCGAAATAGGATAGAGGTTGAGAAAATAAAGGGAAAGGGGGGTAAAATTGTGTAAAGTAAGTTTTACGACGTGCCCGATAGTTTTCCGTCCATAGTCTTAGTTTAAAGCATAAGTTTAGCCACGTATTATGTGGTATTGGTGAGATTCGATTTCTCATTGTTTAATAAAGCCTGTAAATTTTAGACTTACTTTGAGTCCATCTTGGTTTCTGTTTTCTCTCATCAGCACACTCTGGTCAATTCAACCTTTTTATCATATCCCACCATAATTCCGAGGTCTAGAACCTAGGGGAATCCCTTTTGTTGTATTCTCTCTCTTGGAAACCGCTCGAGTGGAGTGGTGGCCGTTTGACCCTCCGACAAGGGAGAGAATAACTCGGGCAGTTGGGCCCGAAGTGGAGTAAAGGGAAACGCAAAACCCCTACACCTGTAAACCAGCACAAAATCCCCCTGCACACCAAATGTTCTAACTTCTCATCATTTAAGAAGTACATTGTATCCCAGCATTAGGGTTTAGTTTAGTTTAATGTATTGTCACGTGTACCGAGGTACAGTGAAAAGCTTTTGTTGCGTGCTAACCAGACAGCGGAAAGACAATACATGATTACAATTGATCCATCCACAGTGTACAGATACATGATAAAGGGAATAACGTGTAGTGCAAGATAAAGTCCATTAAAGTCCGATCAAAGATAGTCCGAGAGTCTCCAATGAGGTCGATAGTAGGAGGGAACTGCGGATGCTGGTTCACACCGAAGATAGACACAAAATGCTGGAGTAACTCAATGGGATAGGCGGCACTCTGGAGAAAAGGAATGAGTGACGTTTTGGGTCGCGCCCCTTCTTCAGACCGAGTCAGGGGAGAGGGAAACTAGAGATATGCAAGGGTACAGACAGTACAATGATAGCCTAATTCTCCAACAAGTTTCACTGTCCTCGTGATTAATTTAATTGTTTGTATGCTTCATTGTCATCTTCCCCTCAGCCATCAATGAACCATTGTATATTTCCTTGATATCTGTCCTTTTCACACCTTACATTCTCTTTGTACCCTTCCACATCTCTAGTTTCCCTTTCCCCTGACTCTCCGTCTGAAGAAGGGTCTCGACCATAAATGTCACCCATTCCTTCCCTCCACAGAAAACTGCCTGTCCTGCTGAGTTACTCCAGCTTTTTGTGTCTATCTAAGGTCAATATTAGCTCAGGACTGCTCTCTAGTTGGTGGGATGGTTCAGTTGCCTGATTACAACTGGGAAGGAACTGTCTCTGAATCTGGAGGTGTGCGTTTTCACACTTCTAGACCTTTTGCCCGATGGGAGAGGGCAGAAGAGGGAGTGGCCAGGGTGCGACTCGTCCTTGATTATGCTGGTGCCCTTGCCGAGGAAGCGTGGGATATAAATGGAGTCAATGAAATGGAGGTTGGTTTGTTTGATGGTCTGGGTTGCGTCCCCAATTCTCTACAATTTCTTGCGGTCTTGGATGGAACTGTTCCCAAAACATGCTGTAATGCTTCCCGATAAAATACATTCTATGGCACTTTGGAGGAGTTGCATTCCTAGTAAACCATCCGTATAGTGATTTTTCTGTCACACAAATACATTTTCCATCCTCCATTGAATCCCATATTAAAAGTGGAAAAGCATCCCAACAGAAACCTCTTCCTGCCCACAAACAATGAAGTACTGTGCTCGCACACACCCACGCAGAGGCAAAGACTGACCACCAGGAAAATCTAGAGACTCTCAGCGACACCTCTTCAAGCCTGAAGCTGAACTACCTGGAAGAAAACTGTACTGTCAGCACCTCATCTCAAGGCAAGGATGAACTACAGGAAGACGCCTGAGATCACCACACCTCCTCCTTGGAAGACCAGAACTAAGCTGCTGGGACAATCCCGAGATTGCCAGTGTCATTGCACATGTGCTCTGATTGTGAGGTACAGCGCCCCAATGCGGTTCTGAACTTTCTTACCACTGTAAATAGAATACACTAGCTGGGACTAGTGTAGCTGGGGCATGTTGGCTGGTGTGGGCAAGTTGGGCTGAAGAGCCTGTTGCCATGCTGTTTGACTCCATGACTCTAATTCATGTGAGTTTATCCTACTGCGAATGTCAGTGTGGTCACTGTTCAACCCGGCATCAAACACCGACTTCACAATTCTTAGATCCCTCTGCTCTACAATGCTCCCCAGGGCCCTACTGCTCACTGTGAAGGCTCTGCTCTGGTTTGATGCCCCAAAAATGCGACGCCTCACACTTATCTCAATTAAACTGCATTAGGCATTCCTTTGCCCATTTGCTCAACTGATCAAGATCCCATTGTAATTCTTGATATCCATCTTTACTCTCTATGATATCACCCATTTTAGTGTCATCTGAAAGCTTACTAATCTTGCCTTGTACATTCTCTTCCTAATAGTTGAAATAGATGACAAACAGCAATGTACCCATCATGGATCCATGAGGCACACCACTAGTCGCAGGCGTCCAGTCTGATAAGCAATCTTCCACCACCATACTCTGCTTCCTACCATTAAGCCAGTTCTGTATCTAATTAGCTAGCTTCCCTGGATCCTGTGTTTGTTAAATATTATACAAAATACTGATGAAACATTGGAGTGAGTATCCATGATTAAATTAAAATATCATAAATATATTGTCTCAGTTTAATTTCTCTTACATGAATATATATTAATTTAAGTAAATTGCAACCTATTTGCCTGAAAATAATCAGAAAGTCAGATAGCTTGCAAACCAGTACATTGTTTTAATACTGATAAAATCGATTTTGACCTTTTGTCGTGAGGCATATCATTTTCTGAGTATTTTATAGTGGGTGTGGGTGTGGCTTAAAGCCCTATACATTTGCATGGTTTCAGTTTGCCAGAGCTTTTAGCCTATGTTTAGGTGGGATTCTGACGTTGAAGCATTCAGACATAATCCCGCAGATGGTGGTTTCGCACTACTGGCTCCTCAGCCAAACAAATACACCAAATGTGCCCAAAACAGCCTTCACCGCCCTATCTAATTGAAAGATGAAATATGAAGGTAATCTTGCCAATAATATAAAAGAGGACAGTAAATGTTTCTTCAGATTTATAAAGAGTAAACCTCAGCCATCCAATATTGGGTAATAACACAGCTAATAACTAGCTCTTCGAAATTCAGAACAGGGAGCTTACAGATCCTCTTCTCATAATTATTTTATCCTTCATTCGGCCCTTAATGGTACCTTTCTCAGACTCAAAGGGGATCCACCAACACATCCCACACCCAGTCCCCCACCAACCCCACATAAATCCCAGGCTTCAACCACCAGCGCTTCCTCCTTACCCGACACTCCATGCCCACCTTTAGACCCATGGAGGGCGGCACAGTGGCACAGTGGTTGAGTGGTTTTCAGCCCCTGAGACCTGGGTTCAATCCTGACTACGGGTGCTGTCTGTATGGAGAATGTACGTTCTCCCCGTGACCTGCGTGAGTTTTCTCCGGGAGCTCCAGTTTCCTCCCACACTCCAAATACATACAGGTTTGTTGGTTAATTGGCTTGGTATAATTGGAAGTTGTCCTTATTGTGTGTAAGATAGTGCTAATGTGCGGGGATCACTGGTCAGCACGGACCCGCTGGGCCTAAGGCCCTGTTCCGCGCAGGAGCTCTAAACTAAACTGAACTATATTGCAACATCCAAGAAATAGCAGCTAAGCTCTTGGAATTTCTCAGCCATTGAATTTCTAAGGACATCTTACCAGGTACAATATCATTCAAATCTCAAAAGCAAAATGTTGAAAAACAATGTGCTCTGATTTTTTAGCAGATCAGGCATCATCTGTGGAAAAATGAACTAATCCTGATGCAAGATTATTGACTGCAAATTGAAAGCACTCCACAGATGTTATTTTATATGCTAAGTATTGCAGCTATCAATATGTACTTCAGCAATCAGATCCCTACGTTTAGGTTGCCTGCAACGGTAGTAATGAAATCAATTGCTATGATGTCATCCAGATGAATACGTTTCCACACTCAGTATGCAGTGTCAAAAAGAGACACTGTCTTAGGTTGCCTGCAACTCCAAGTCTGTTCATGTTGTGCACCCATTCAGTCAGTCGGTATCTGCATAGTTTCATTCAGCTATGTGCCACAGAGTAGGGATTTTGATCCACCTATTAGATTTGTAATAAGGTCCCAATCACCTCATTGCTTTTATAAATGTTCCTAGGTCACTCGGTCGCTTCCTGTGGTGCATCCATCCTCTAAATAAAGTCAACAATTAATTGGCAGTAGAAGATAAATCCATTCACCTGCCTGTTGCTGTTAGGCAGTGGCAGATTAATGCCCCTGTCCCACTTAGGAAACTTGAACGGAAACCTCCGGCGATTATTTCAAAAAATTCTAAACCATCCGCGACTAAAAATAGGTTGCCGTTTTAAAAGGTCTTACCTTCCACTACCTGCAACCTATGCTAGTTGAAGGTGGTTGCCGGAGGTTGCAGATGGTTGCCGGAGGTTGCAGGTAGTGGAAGGTAAGACCTTCCACTACCTGCAACCTCCGGCAACCACCTTCAACTAGCATCACAACCGGCTTCGACTAAAAAATTACCGATTTTTAAAACGGCAACCTATTTTTAAGTCGCGGCCGGTTTTGAATTATTTGAAATAATTGCCGGAACATAGAAGAAGCGGAAACCACTTTCGACCATTAGGGAGATTGACAAAAACCTCCGGGAACCGCACAGAAACCTTCGGTTGGGCGCAAAGTCTCCAGAGGTTTCAGTTCAGGTTTTCTAAGTGGGACAGGGGCATAAATCAACCACATTTTTCTTGATGGCAGAACAGTAGAAATTAAAAACAACTTTTGCCTCAATAATTGATTTATTATTATAACTATACAAATACTCCACTAAATATTTTCAATAATCCCAAACTGCTATAAAATTCATGACTTTAATAAAGATTGTTAACAAATCGGGTACAAGATTCAGATACAACTGCTTATCAGTTTTCAGACCAGCTATTATAAAGCACTAGTAGGCATATTAACATATCATTTTAAATGTTCCAACATCAGATCAACACGCAAATCTGAATATTTAGCACAACCTTTCACACTCTGTATTGATGTAGAAAAGATGCCACAACTGTTATCCAATGACATGGATAATTACATAATGACATGGTGGTACATGGACACATAATCCATTCCTTTTTTATCTCACCAAATAATTTAAAATCAGAAATGTTTAAAGAGGTATTTTTAAATTGCAGTTTTCATACATTTATTACAATAGCCTGTTTAAAATAATTTTAAAACTTTAATTCCTTTTAGTTTTGAAAATATATGGATAGGCAGAGAGAACTGTTTGGAATGTAAATAAAATCCTCTTTTTAGTTTAAGTTTAGTTTATAGATATAGCGCGGAAACAGGCCCTTTGGACTACCGAGTCCGCACTGACCAGCAATCCCCACACATTAACACTATCCTACACACACTACGGACAATTTATATTTATACCAAGCCAATTAACCTATAAACCTATATGTCTTTGGAGCGTGGGAGGAAATCGAAGATCTCGGAGAAAACCCACGCAGGTCACGGAGAGAACGTACCAACTCTGTACAGACAAGCACCCGTAGTCTGGATCAAACCTGGGTCTCTGGCGCTGTAAGGTAGCAACCCTACCACTGCGCCACCATGCCGCCCTATGCTTTTCCATGTGCAAATAATGGAAAATAGATTAAATAACAGCAGTGCAATATTTACTGTTTACAGGGTCTTTAATTCAAAAATGAGAAAATAACCTTGCAGATTTGACTAAATAAAAAATCTGTTTAAGCACGTACACTACAAATAAGTATCTGAGGTAGTAAAGATACATAAGGCAGACAGTATTGTTTGAAAGGCAGATTTCATAAAACATTTAAAAGATACAAGTACAAATGGCAATTTTAACATGATAATAACATAAATAACTTTCAACAGCTTGTGACCTGCAGGCAATATAATTTTTAAAAATAGAATCAAACATCTTTATACCGTGTTTCACACCAAATAACAGGATGTAATTCTGCTAGCTTATTTTCCAAAGGCACTTCATAATCTCTGTTGTGTATGCACACAGTATGTGTAGGAAGGAGCTGCAGATGCTTGTTTACACCAAAGATAGCCACACAATTCTGGAGTAACTCAGCGGGAAAGGCAGCATCTCTGGAGAGAAGGAAGGGATGACGTTTTGGGTTGAGACCCTTCCCCACAGTATGATGTTTTTACTTGAGAATTGATTCAATTACTTTAAAACTGTGTGTGAAAGCATGATTTATACATTCTATTTTGTCATTTAGGGAAATAATTGGAGTTGTGCTTGAGACTGTTGTGAAATGAAGTCACAACATGAACACAACCCTTAGACACTGCTGAGGCCTGTTCAAAATCCATGGCCATATCCATGCAGATGCTAATCAATTATTAAAATGCAGCTCAAAAAAAAAAATCAGCTGTTTCTACACTGAGACAACCTGCAGATAGTCATCTAGAAGGAGTGGGTGGTAAAATGAAGGGGGGGGGGGAGATAAAATGAAGAGGCAAACTTGAGCTTTCCATTATCAATAATACACAAGAAAAAAAACTCTGAATCCACTTGCTTCAACAGGTATACAACTACTAGTTATGCAGCGGAAGACCCAAAGTCAACTGGACAGGGCATGCAAGGGACAAGTGCTGTTCAATTGATAATGACTTTATTACGAGCCCAAGCAAACATTAGGACATCGTTGCCTATTCAAGGCTCAAATCAGTTGACACTCTAATATTTAGAAGCTACCGGCTTCTACTTCTGGAAGAGATAAGATGTGAGAATTTCACTGCTATATGTTCAGCCAAAATATGAATGTAATGAGTTGCAATATCTCTCACATGGATTGTACAAGCTGATCACTCTACCAATAATACATTATTATCACCAATTTATTTCCTGGCCTGCAGGAATAACTGCCAGATTCTCAAGGCATTAGATTAGTTCAACCTAATCATGGTTTTCACTTTGAAAAACACCTTCATTTTTTTAGTTGTGTTATTGAGTTAGCAGCATTCTGTTAGAATCGCAGTTTTACAATTGTAAATTTTGCTTACGGGGCAGTTCCATTATTAATGTAATTATGGTGTATGCGATTTTAACCTTCTGCATTACTCTTTTTCATGACATGGTACTGATTTTTTTTGGTTTGCAATGGATAGAACTCTTTCTGCCAATATCCTAACACAGCGGAAAAAAAACCCCGCACAGGAAATAGTTGAAACACTTTTCTTTGCTTATTCCAAGTCCTGCCTTAAACGTGGTTACTTTTGACCAGAATCAAATGATTGCAAATATTCTGAATGCTTTGGCTCCAGGTGGATTTTTCAGGCTAAAAAGGAAAAATGAATTTAAATATTAGAACATACTCTCTTTCAATAATCGATTTCAAATAAACAACATCCTATTTTTAGTTGTGAATAATCTTGTTTTTGGCTGCTTAAAGAGGTTGACTTTTTTTAATAAAAAATATTGAAAAAAAAATGCTTTTGACTAATGTGTCTAAAATATTGTACATATGGTGCATTGCACAGAGGGAATTCACATCCCTCGTCATTTCCTGGAGCTAGTCCTAAATAAAAAGTGTGAACGTGGCATTTGTGGTACAGAATGAAGATAGTTGACATCAGTTCATCATAGTGACTGATGGAGAAAGACTCAGTTTCTGCTGCTCGGAAGGTTTGGGCAGAGCCTGAAAATACATTCTGTTCACTGCTGTTTATAACCAAAGCTGATATATTTATGTAAAAGGGAGTTATTTCAAAATGAGCTACCTCAGCCGGGTATGCTGAAAGGAAGATTTAAAAACACTGATCAGAATGAGGGTATTTATGGTGCTGTCAGTGATCTTTCACCCTCCCCATCCCCATCAAGAAACTTCTACTGTACTGGATAGAACCTCTCAATAAGTATATCTTCACTGTCATAACAAAGTAGATTCTTAGGGACATCTACAATGATATTAACAATTTAATCCTTTCTTGAATATTCTTTGTAGATAGAGCAATTTATATTTCATCTGTCATAATTAATTATAATGAACACATGCTTAGAATGATCATAGGAGTTTAAGGTCCTTGAACAACATGCGGCATCGCTTTATGTGCAGCAGGTCTTGGAATTCTTATCAGAATATAAACTCTGCAGATTTAAATAAATTCTGGACTAGGCCAACATTAATACTCAGGATCTTTATTATTATTATTAATAAATCCCCA
This sequence comes from Amblyraja radiata, assembly GCF_010909765.2. Taxonomy (NCBI): domain Eukaryota; kingdom Metazoa; phylum Chordata; class Chondrichthyes; order Rajiformes; family Rajidae; genus Amblyraja; species Amblyraja radiata. Next base: position 44,080,104 of record NC_045959.1, read on the forward strand.
AATTCTTCTGAACTATTTGCTGTTTGTCTATGAGGTCCAGACATTTTATAAACAAGAGTTATAAAAACAATATTTGTTGTGATGGAATAGTAAGCAGCTTTTAAGGGGATATGTTTTATCAGCTTACTGGAACCAGGCAGTTCTGCATACCATACCCTTCACTGAATTCATTAATTGCTTTGCTAACATTGGGATGGGACAGACTGTTTCAGCCGGTTTGTTTCACATACCAAATAACGGTTCAATAAGCTTTGCTGTTTCAAAATTTAACTTTGGCATCTGAATAAGTCTGCTGCTTTAGATTATTGTTCTAACCTTTCGGAGAATATTCCATTCTGGTACGAGCCAAAATAACGCTGCTTGTTCTCAACTGGCATTATATCAAGGTAACCTCCATCATAATTGCGAATGACCCCGGCATGTACCGCTGCTCTGCAAATACTGGATCTCTGTGGGAACATTCAAGTTAATAAAAAATCAATATTAGAAATAAATTATGTCTCAATAGAACTTCACCCCTAATAACAATCATCATCCCAAATAATAATCAACAAGATTAAAATTATGTTAAACAAGTAAAATTAATGTTATAATGGAACTGTTGCCTGCATTTGGTATCTTAAATCTTCATTCAGGCGAATCCTGACTACCTGTTTTCTCCATTGGCAGAGCTTCCTCTTTTTCTTTTACATTACTGTTTTTTCCTGTTTTTCACCCTCTTGCAACTATGTAATATTCATTCAATTCTTAAACCAACCACGCTCCGATGATTGTGATTTCCAAATCATCAATTCTACTCAGCATTGTACCTGGGACCAGGGACATTGAAAGAAATTCATTTCTCAAAGGACTTTTACAGTGAACAAAAATAATACTTCTGTAACCTTGTAGGTGGCTGAAAGATGGTGACTCTTTGCATAATTGTGTGTTGTATGCAAAACAAAGAATTTCATTGTACATAGGTACATGTGACAATAATAATCATTCATTCAGCGAACGTCCAGTTTGAACTATTTTTGTATATAGATACAAGAGATCTCATCACTAACATTTTTTGTGCAAAAATATTTGTTGTGCTTGATAACAATCATTAAATGATTACACGATTAGCTGTTTCTTGAATGGAAACCAAGAGGCTTACTGCACGCCAACAAATGCTTATACTCTTGAAGAATATCTGATACAATGTTTTTAGCTAACATATCAACTCATAGTATTAACAAATAAGATCTTGTGAATCCTAATCAACGCATTTCATTTTAGTACAAAGCACAAGCTTTCTGCACGTTACTAAAGTTAAAAGTGACTGTGCTTTCAAAATGAAACTGAAGTTCACACGAAAAGGTGGTTAAAAACAAAGATGCAGTCAGAATTTTCTGGATTAATTTCCCCCTGTATCAAGGCCTGTTATTTTATGTTTCTGCTCTAATACAATTCTGTTTGCCTACTTCAGAGACTTGCCAATGCAGGAGCTTTAAATTAAAACCTGATCTGATCACTATTTTTTTACCAAAACCACACGTAAAATCCTGGATGGTTGCAGCACAGTGGGATTGCAACTCAGTCGGAGATGCCATCTTTTGACTAAGGTATTCATCCGAGTCCCACTTGCTCTTTTATGTGAAGTTAAAAGAACTAGAAAATTATAATGAAGCCCATGGCTTAATCTTAGATTAGGAAGACCCAGATGGTGGTCATTCAAGAAATAGCCCATGGAAGAATTTTAGTAGGGGCAGGAGGAACAACTCGCCATTCAAGGATAAACGCTGGGCATAGTGCAATAATAAAATACTTAAATATGATAAAGTTAAAGTCTTCAAATTTTAACATTATAGAGCTTAATTCCCCTTTTACCTTAGAGAGCTTACACACGGCCAAGACTGGGATAAACGTTTAATGTTAATACAGTGAAGCCTTCAGTTCCAGTATCAGCCTCACATGGTGATTCGTTTATTAAAAACCCTTTTTTTTGTTAAATGATCACACTTGGCTCTGCTTTGAGCCACGAACCCACATCCCATCTTCCACACACTGCTAGCTTGTCAACTGTGTCAGGCACATCACACAGACACATCATCAGACCTCCCTCAGGCCCAAAGCTGGCCACACAGTCTGGCACCATCAGCAGCAGCAAACCTGGTGTGGTGGTACAAGCATTGGCAGAGATAAGAATGATGTGGAGTATCATTGCTGTAGGCACTGCCACACTCAGGCCAGCTTTGGGGCGAAGATCTCAGAAAATAAGCTGACACCTAAGGGCCTGTCCCACTTTCCCGAGTTATTCACGAATTCTCCTGAGTTATTCACGAATTCTCCCGAGTTTTCATATTTGCAGAATGTTCGTAACAAGTCTGTAGGAGGCTGTAGGAGTCCGTGGATATATCGTAGCAGCTCGTTATGCCAGCCGTAGGTCCTCGGGGCATCAGGTAAGTCGGGACATTTTTTTCAGCATGATGAAAAATGTCCACGAGTAAAAAAATAGCCCCGAGTACCTACGACTGGCATAACGAGCCGCTACAATATATCCACAGACTCCTACGGCCTCCTACCGACTCGTTATGAAGATTCTGCGAGTTTGAAAACTCGGGAGAATTCGTGAATAACTCAGGAAAGTGGGACAGGCCCTTAACATGGCACTTCCGGAGCAGAGTTATTCACGATGAGGGAGAGTATTTTGCATTTGTATGTTCTTCATCTATTTTGTATGCATAATGTAATTCAGAATGCTGATTGGTTTGGCCTGTATTAACTAATCATTATTAAGTGGATACAGAGATGAACAGTGATCAAGGCATTGGAACTGTGGAAGAATGAATATGCATTTCTTTGTGTTTATTTTGGAGGTGCTAACTTTGCTGACACTTCAGAAATAATGATCATTCCTAATTTCCTTTCGAAGGTGGTGAGGAGCTGCCTTCTTAACCCACTGTGATGCTATATGGTAGAGCATTTCAGCTCATTGGCCCTGTGACAAGGAAGATGCAGTGGAATGCGTAATTCCATGGCAGAAGAGGTTGTGAGTTGGATGGAGGTGTTCTGAGCCCAGACCTTGTATATGGGAAAGGCGGGAGTGCTCTGCAAGTTGCTACAGTATCTTTTGTAGATAGTACACACTTCACCCTTCGTACACAGGTTTCACAGCAGGGACTGGGCAGAATAATAGATAAAATGGTGTCAATTAAGAAGATTGTTTATTCCTAGATGAAGTATAGCTTTAAATTGTGTTGAAAAGGCATGCATCCAAGTAGTGAGGTGTATTCAATCAAAGTGCTAACATTCCTGGGAGCTGATAGAAAGGCCTGAGGGACTAAGGATTCAGGTTTTGCTGGGAATAGTCTCTGATATACTTTTATATTCACACATATTATATGTCTATTCCAAGTACGTTTCCAGTCCATGGTAAACCCTAGGGTGTTGCTCATGGGAGATGCTTGCTCTCCACTGAGAGTTAAGATAAGTCTGCCCCACAAAAGCAGCCAAAAATGGCCTGCTGTAAATGGCCTCCTATAATGCAGCTCTGCAAATCTCTAGTAAGACCACACGGAGTACTATGTGCATTTTCAGTCATCTAGCTATAGGATGTCATTACCTTGGAAAGAGGTCAATTGAGATTCAGCAGGATGTTACCCGAGCTTGAGCTGCATGGAGAGGTCAGATAGGCTAATTATGATGATAACTGCAGTTATGGGTAGAGAGCAACAAACCATTATAAATTGAATAAACCTCTCTGGTGCAGAAATGTGCCTGCAAGGCATTCTCCACACCGAAAACTACGTAATGTCATGGGTGGTTACATGGCTGATATTAAAAGAACACTGCTTTTCTTCACACAACCCGACTCTAGTTAATAGCCAAGTGAATAGTGGTTAAACCATGTCACCCAACAGCTTCCCCAATGGTATGGCAGGATGACTGAAATCTACTGATACATGACATGAATGTGACATGCAAGACTCTATTAGAATGCGCTAGGTGCTCTGGTTGTAATTTTCAGTATGCACGGTCAGAATGCACATATTGACAGGGAAACTCGATGGAGCTCCAGATTTCTATAAAGTGCAATGGTGCCTTCAAGTCAATATGGTTGTGATCAATCCCCTTGCATCATTTGGAGCCTTCAATGTCTGTGATGTTTGAGAATACACTGCCTTGTGCTCTTTACTCAAAGAGAACACAAACCTAAACAGGAAAAATGTAGAAAAAAACAGCGCCACATTGGCTTTCCAGTCAACGTGGCGCTGTGGTTGCAACGGCTCGCGGCAAGCAGCAGCCCTCAGTCACCACCTCCTTGAAGATTCAGAGTGTCAGAGCTCACTGTTGCCCGCACAACATGTGTTTCTTCAAGTGTCTAGTAGCAGGAGCCAGCCCATCTAAACCCCTCTCACTTTACTGGGAGCCTTCTTTGCTCTTCATCCCCCGTTCTCTTTAATATGTAGAGCCCCAATTCAAGTCGGTCCCTATTTGTGACAAAGGATAACTAGATAATTCATATCAGCTCCTGCTCAGTAATCTGTGCAGAGATTGCAGAATTTACATCTCACGCAAGTGGAAACATAGCTCCCTCCATTCAACTTAATTTGTTGCACTAAGAGTCAGCTTTAAAGGCCCTGTCCCACTTTCCCGAGTGACTCACGAACTCTCCCGAGTTTTTCCCTTGATTCGAACTCTGAGAATTACGGTAATAGCCGTTCGTAGGTACTCGGGGCTATTTTTTTTAAACTCGTGGACATTTTTCAACATGTTGAAAAAATGTCCCGACTTACCTGATGCCCCGATTTCCTACGGCTGGCATTACGAGCCGCTACAAAACATATATGGACTCCTACGAGCTCGCTACCGACATTACCCGACATTCCCCGAGTTCGAATCAAGGGGAAAACTCAGGAGAGTTCGTGAGTAACTCGGGAAAGTGGGACAGGGCCTTAACTCTGCTTGGTTTACACATTGTATTGAATGGATTGTGGAAGCCCAAGGAAGTGCAAGCATTACATCAGAATTCTATGATGACCCACATCAAACTACATGTTCTATAATCTTCTGTATATGCATGCTGCTATGGTACCCAATTTGCTGAGTAGCAGAAGAATAATTCACAATTAAATGTACAAATAAACCACCATGGTAAGCAGCTCAAATACATACATATATATATATGTATGTATATAAATGTAAAAGAGAAACATTACAGAGTTATATAACTTTGTGAAATAAGTGAGGTCCATTACATATCAGGCACAAATGTAAATGGGGGAGAATCAATTTTAAGGAGCATAATATATATCAAATCAAAATCATGGTTTATGGCAAGTTTGCTAAAATAATATTTTCATTGACTGCCAGTGTTTCAAGGAGTTTGTGATTCCAAACTATAAAGTGTTGTATATGTCTGTAATTCTGGTGATAAAAGATTGTGCACCTCAAATAAAATATTGGAATGCTTACTATAGCAAATATCACTCAATAAAAAAGGATGAAATGTTGAGTTTAAAAGCTTTAAAAGTCTACCTTTATTACTGTGGTATTGTATTGGTGTGTAGGCATGTGTTGGATTTGCTCAACTATTTAGAAGAGAAACATTACAGAGTTATATAACTTTGTGAAATAAGTGAGGTATATTACATATCAGGCACAAATGTAAATGGGTGAGAATCAATTTTAAGGAGCATAATATATTGCAAATTAGGCAAATGCTGCACAGTGCATTAAAGGTAAGAAATGTGTTATTATAGTAGTACATTTTTATTTTACCCAAGCTGAGGTAATGTGGACCTGCCACTCGTAACATGACATAGTTTTACCACCCATGGATATATGACTTACTTTCCCTCATTAAATTAGTTCTGGAAAGGATGGCATCACTGTAGGACTGTTGTTCTTTGTACCTCTACTGTAACATTTTCCACAGAAATTTGGCAAACAAATCTAATAATAAATAAATATCAGTTTGTTTTTTGACTCCAATTTCTCTGGAAGGGTTAGTAGCTCAAACACGAGCCATAGCTGGTTCCAGTGGTGGCATCTTTCCTAGAATATACTGTACGGAACTCTTGGATCATCAAAGCACTTTTCTCTAAATTATAACATGGATCATTCCAAAAATCACAGCAGTATTTTGCCTAGAAACTCACCACAGGATGGAGCTAGAAATTTGTGACTCTTGGTCAGATAAAACCAGGTACGCGGAAATGAGAATAAGACATTTCGCCCCCTCCACCCCCAATTAGGTCAAGAACAGAAATCATTAAGATCTAAGGCTATCCTAAGTCCAATTAAATTGTAATATATCTGAGCAGTAAGTTTCGAAGCTGCCATTTAAGTCTCTCAATGTTTATAGACTGTTCCTTTATAGAGCAGTAAAAGGAAGAATACCAGTCCAAATGCTCCTGGTTCTACAGAGAATGCTCCACAACACTCAGTGTGGAACTTTGGCTCCCATGTGTGGTGGTATGGGCAGTAACATTGGTGTGTGGCCAGTGATATTATTAACAGTCAGGCACAATTACCATTTTATGATCAGGAAAATTTCACAGCGAAATGTTTGCAAGGATGATCTACAAGGCTGAACTCAAAACATAAAACATAAGCACTTTGCAATCCAATTTCTCAGCAAATATACCCAATTAATCTCTATCATCGTTTGGGAGGAGAAGCTTTACTCATCTTCCTCTGAAAGACATCCCTAACTTTCAAACAATAGACCATTATCCAAGATAATAGTTAATATTTCTACTACACCAATTCCTACTAATCGAGTCCATGTCACAAGATTAGAAATTGTTCAGCCAGAGCTGGGCACACTTCTCGGCATCTGCATACAATGGTATTTTGCGCTTCTTGTGCTTCTTGTGCATGGTGGTGGAAACAGGGCCGCAATGTGAACGCTCTTTCCTTGACCCCCCTACTATTGTTAAAAATATCTTCATGCAAAGCATCAAATAATCCTTTGAATTTCTGGAAGTACAACACTGTGTGCAACTTTGCTTTATGAAACAAAATACAGTGGTCTTTATGGTACATCCTTATTGCACTCCCTCCAAGATCAATATATCTTTAAATTATGGTGTCCAAAACTGCCAACGTTATTCTGGGTGTAAATGAACAAAAGTCTGGTATGTATGTATGTAGCAATTTCCAATCCCTTACAATCCTTTTTATCCTTCTTTGCTCATTATCCCCGTTTTTTTCCATCTCTCCATGGCATTTGAACACAATTAAAAATAATGCACATGGCAGAAAGTTAACAGATTTGTTTTCTAATTATCTGATCTAGGTTTTTGAGCTCACTATGACTTGTCATCGGATCAGTTTAAAAAAATATATTAAACACTTTACTGGTTTGTTGCAAAGATTCATGAGAAAACTGAAGCCAAACTCAATCATCATGTTTTGCCAGTAGGGACTGCATTCAGAAAGCTCGAAGGAACATTTTATGCTATGTTATAATTTCTGTCAGTTCTGAAGTAACTGAGCGGGTCAGGCAACATCTCTGGAGAACTTGGATAGGTGACATTTTGGGTCGGGACCCTTCTTCAGGCCGGGGTAAGAAAGCAGGGGGGGGGGGATAAGAAAGCTGGAAGACAGGAGGGGTAGGAGAAAGCCTGGCAGGTAACCGGTTGATAAAGGTGGGATGGGGGGGTGGCTGATAGGCAGATAGTTGGACAAAAGCTAGGGATGAAAGGAAAGGAGAGAGCCAAAAGGATTGAAGAGTTGCTAATTTTGAAACTAGAGGAAGGAATCTAGGTGTAAGGAGACGGGAAGGTGAGAGGTAGGACCGAGTCCAGGTGTGACTCAAGGGGGAGAGTGGGAGGAGGAAGGAAGGGTGATGTGTGGGGGAAGAAGAGAGGGGGAGGGGGTTTGTAGTTTCTTAAAATTGGAGAATTAAATGTTCAGTCATTGGGTTGTAAGCTACCCAAAGGAAACAGGAGGTGCTGTTCTTCTAGTTTGCGTGTGCCCTCAGTCTGGCAATGGAGGAGGCCCAAGACAGAAAGGTTGGTATTGGAATGGGAAGATGAGTTCGCAACCGGGAGATTCAGTAGGCCTTGGCGGACCGAGAACAAGTGTCACCGAGTACTGGTTTGGCTAAAAGCATCACAAACTTGGTTAAAAGCATCATAAACTTTCATTGCCACAATAAATCTTTTCTGAAAAATTAGATTTAATGTATTTGATTTTTTAAAAAACACAGTATCTAAATGGCAAAAGATTGTAGAGTGTGATTCAGAAAAGGTTAGTGGGCGAATACAGCAACTAAGTAGAGAGATAACGAAATATTGTCATTTATTGCTAAGGGAGCTATGCTACAACTATAAAGGAAAATAATGAGACCATAACTGGAGTATTGTGTGCAGCATTGGTCTCCTTACTTAAGGAAGATGTTAATATATTGGAAACACGTCAGATAAGTTTATTAGACTAATACCCGGAATAGACAGACTTATGTGGAGAGGTTTAAGAGAGCAGGCTTGTGTCTGCTGGAGTTTATACGAGTTGGAGTAGACTTAATAGAAACACAAGATCTTGACGATAAAGATATTTCATTTCATGGGAAAATCTTGAAGCTTGAATTAATTCAGGGAGAGTTGAGGTTATATTAGGATCAAGAATGATCTGAATAATGTTGGAGAAAACGTGAGTGGGCCGAGTGATCTTTTACTGCCTCCAATTCTTATGATCATATATGCAATAGTGATATATATTTTTTAATTATTCCAGTTACAGTATTCTAAAGAAAACTGAGATGTCAAACCCATTACTTAGTGCATCAGAAATAGATACTATGACACAAAAAATAAATCCTTGCATTTATATTCTTCCATTCACATACCTTTCGATACTTTCGAGAGGCCTTATAGTTACAAAGCACTTATCAACTATAGTCACCATCATAAGGTCATTAATTTGCAGACATCATGCTGCCACAAACAAGAATGCAATGGTAAGCAGGTAAACAGTTTCAGAATTTCTGAATGATTAATAAATCAATACACTGAGAATAATATCTCTGCTCCAAAAATGCTAAGGAGTGTTTTTAGGCCATGCTGAAAAAGCAGATTGGGTATTCACATACAAATTCTTTCTCTGCTGTGCCTTCAATATTGCACTGGAGCGCAAGTCTACATTTTTTCCACTCAACGCCGTGGACTGGATCTGGAAACGTCCAAGTCACAAGTCAGAGCACCACCAGCGTTGCCACTGCTGACAATATTGAGACAATTGTACACAAACTAAAAATAAAATCATTCAGCAAAATCCATTTCCATTACTTACATCAGAGTAGAACCGGGTTCCAATTACCCGAGCCAGATGTGGATTTTCCTCCAAACAATTAGGTGGACAATACATTCTGAAAAGTGGGAGGGAAACACACCGGTTCAGCACTTCAGTTCAAGTAAAACAGACAAGCAAGCGGCAGCAATAACATGGACCATGTAACCTGATTTTCTGTCAGTAAGGTACTTCATCAAAAGAAAAACATTAAATAAAAGGCTTTGGACATTTCCTATCCTAATCCATGTACAACACACTAAGCAATGTACTTTCTGCCATTCTTATACATATTCTTCATCTGTATGCCATGTCCATCTGATGGACATATGATGGTGTATGTGAAGAGGAAAAAATTAGTTAAGACCAAAATAGAAATTGGACGCTTAAAGACCGAAAAAGGTGAATTTATATGGGGAACTAGGAAATGGCAGATGAGTTGAACAGGTACTTAGGATCTGTCTTCACTAAGGAGGACACAAACAATCTTCCTGATATAACCATATAACCATATAACAATTACAGCACGGAAACAGGCCATCTCGACCCCTCTAGTCCGTGCCGATATAGTAGTGGCCAGAGGAGCTGGGGTGTCAGAAGAACTGAAGGAAATCCACATTAGGCAGGAAATGGTGTTGGATAGACTGATGGGACTGAAGGTTGATAAATCCCCAGGGCCTGATGGTTTGCATCCCAGGGTACTTAAGGAAGTGGCTCTAGAAATTGTGGATGCATTGGTGATAATTTTCCAATCTTCTATAGACTCAGGATCAGTTCCTGTGGATTGGAGGGTAGCTAATGTTATCCCACTTTTTAAGAAAGGCGAGAGAGAGAGAAAACAGGGAATTATAGACCAGTTAGCCTGACATCGGTGGTGGGGAAGATGTTGGAGTCAATTATAAAAGATGAGATAGCCGAACATTTGGATAGCAGCAACAGGATCAGTCCGAGTCAGCATGGATTTATGAAGAGGAAATCATGCTTGACTAATCTTCGGGAATTTTTTGAAGATGTACTGTAACTAGGAAAACGGACAAGGGAGAGACAGTGGATGTAGTGGACCTGGACTTTCGGAAAGCATTTGATAAGGTCCCACAGAGGAGATTAGTGGGCAAAATTAGGGCACATGGTATCGGGGTAGAGTGGTGACATGGATAGAGAAGTGGTTGGCAGACAGGAAACAAAGAGTAGGAATTAACGGGTCCCTTTCAGAATGGCAGGCAGTGACTAGTGGGGTACCACAAGGCTCAGTGCTGGGACCGCAGCTATTTACAATATACATCAATGATTTGGATGAAGGGATTCAAAGTAACATTAGCAAATTTGCAGATGACCCAAAGCTGGGTTGCAGTGTGAACTGTGAGGAGGATGCTATGAGAATGCAGGGTGACTTGGACAGGTTGGGGGAGTGGGCAGATGCATGGCAGATGAAGTTTAATGCGGATAAATGTGAGGTTATCCACTTTGGTAGACAAAACAGGAAGGCTGATTACTATCTAAATGGCATCAAGTTGGGAAAAGGGGAAGTACAACAGGATCTGGTGGTCCTTGTACATCAGTCTATGAACGTAAGCATACAGGTACAGCAGGCAGTGTAGAAAGCGAATGGCATGTTGACCTTTATAACAAGAGGAATCGAATATAGGAGCAAAGAGGTTCTTCTGCAGTTGTACAGACCCCTAGTGAGACCACACCTGGAGTATTGTGTGCAGTTTTGGTCCCCTAATTTGAGGAAGGACATTCTTGCTATTGAGAGTGCAGCGTAGGTTTACAAGGTTAATTACCGGGATGGCGGGACTGTCATATGCTGAGAGAATGGAGCAGCTGGGCTTGTACACTCTGGAGTTTAGAAGGATGAGAGGATATCTCATTGAAACATATAAGGTTGTTAAGGGCTTGGACACGCTAGAGGCAGGAAACATGTTCCCGATGTTGCGGGAGACCAGAACCAGGGGCCACAGTTTAAGAATAAGGAGTACGCCATTTAGAACGGAGAAGAAGAAACACTTTTTCTCACAGAGAGTGGTGAGTCTGTGGAATTCTCCGCCTCAGAGAGCGGTGGAGACATGTTCTCTGGATGCTTTCAAGAGAGAGCTAGATAGGGCTCGATTTAGAGCTAAAATAGCAGTGTCGGGGATACGGGGAGAAGCCAGGAACGGGGTACTGATTGGGGATGATCAGCCATGATCACTCTGGCTCAAAGGGCCGAATGGCCTACTCCTGCGCCTATTGTCTATTGATGTCTATCTTGATTTGCTATTCTATGGGGAAGACAGAAAGACCAAGATGGAGAGAATCGGAACATTTCGAGCCTCCACAATTGCAGACATGATTGCCAATGGCATGTAGATTTTAAAAATACATCTGTAAAAACACTTTTCATCTCCATATTCAGTGGCAGGTAGTGAGATGTATAGGTACCCCATTTTGGAAAGATGTAACATGTCAAGAGCATTTATGAAAATACAAGGTAACGTTAGATGCTAAAGGCCAGTATCCCAATGTTCAAAAAACCCAGTAGTTAAGAGGAAGGTGCTGATACTACAGCAACTCAGAGATACCATTGACCCCCCTTGTGTCAACCAAGGAGCTCTACTTCTCTACCCTGCTCCCACTCTAGCACCCAGCCCTACTCTCCAGACTGTATTCATACCTCAACAATCCCACACCTGAAGACTAGCCTCTCTTTGTTTACAATGTGGACAAAGTATAGAATCAACCAATCTCACTTACCGTGGACAATGTGAAACTGGTTTTTTGAATGTGCATATCTGATGTGCTCTTGTTTGACAATTAGCAGCTTGGACTGTGGAAAAATTAACATATTGTTAACAGTTAACAATAAAAATGTGATTGGAATAAAATGTTTACTACCTACATTTAGAGAACTCACCTGGTACTTCAGAGACTGTAAATGAATTGGCAGGTCTATATTTACTGAAATGAAGGAAGAAATATATTTGGTAATGGGAAAAATTAATGCAAATTTGTAAATCATAATCAAATACAGATTGTTTAACTGTAAAATAATGATGAAATAATTTAATTATAAAAATAATTAATCTCGGACACTTCTTTAAACACTTCCTTTCAACCTTTCTCCAGCATTCTCCTTTACTCCTCTCCTTTCAATCTCACTGTCCTTCCTTCAGACTTCAGTCTCATTTCCTATCCTTTCTCTTGAGCTGCCTTCATGTTTAGCATTCTGCTCATTGGGATTCCCTTAGCAGTTAAAATGTAGACACTGTGCAGAAGATATGTCCTGGAGAACATTACAATGATTTACAGAAAAGTTCTTGGTCTCTCAGTGTGGAGATGCACATGAACTAGTTCATAGTAGACCCCTATTTGTTGACTTCTTTACACAGATTTAGAAATAAGCTGCAACTGAAGACATAAATACTCACCCGAATGATTGGATCCCATTTCTGTTGGATTTTATAAAGAAAGGCTTCTTTCCTTGTCTTGTAATATCTACCCAACCACCATCATTGTCCAGCACGCCATGATGCATTGCAGCTTGACAAATGCTTGATTGCTGAAAAAGTACATTAAATTAAAGCAGATCATCAATCCTAAATCCATAGGAATCTACCCTAAATAAATCACTTATCATGATATGCCTCCAAAGCTTCTAAAAATGCAAAACTAATTACAGATCAGAAAATAGAGGAGGGGCAAGGAAACAACTTAACTAATATAAACATTAGACTGCACTGGTTGATAAAAGGATCAAATGATGAGAGCAAAATTCCTCATTTAAATAGGATATTCAGCCAGCTTTGAAAAATAAAGCACTTTGATCATTTTTGAATATTTTGTGAGGTCTACTAATATCATGATGTTCATCAGTATAAATAAACATAAAATAAGCAAAATCCAATAGAAGTCAAACACTGATCAGCTTCTCCTCCTTGGATAGGCACAGAAAAGATGGAGTAACTCAGCGGGACAATGGGTGACATTTCGGGTCAAGACCCAAAACGTCACCCATTCCTTCTCTCCAGAGATGCTGAGTTACTCCAGCTTTTCGTGTCTACCTTTGGTTTAAACCAGCATCTGCAGTTCCTTCCTACACAGCTCCTCCTCCTTTCCTGTGATAGAGCCCAGGAAGTTGACAACTTTGTCTAAATTTCGGGCACAATTCTGGAGGTCCTCTGGAGGAAGTGACTGATTTTTTTCAGCAAGTAAGAAGAAGTGATCACTGTTACAACTGGATGTTATCAAATGCTTCAGTGCAATGCAGCCATGGCCTGACTGCAATCTTGTAACAAAAAAAATGACAAGATCAGATGTGCGAATGAAAGGCTCTTAATCACCCCTCTCCCTCACCTTTGATTGTTTGTTCTACACCAAACTTTTGCTCAGCATTCTCAATATTTTGCTCAGCTGACCCTTTTCTATAATAGTAACACAGACAAAATCCCCTTTGATGCTTCTGGCTCCTGTCCTTACATTAAATCCCCTTATCTTCCCACAATCATTGCACCAATCACAATATTGTGTCTTCAATATCGTGCATCCGGTAAAACTCTTTCCTTCTTCAGGAAGAACTGAGACAGACACAAAATATTGGAGTAACTCAGGCAGCATCTCTGGAGAGAAGGAATGGGTGACGTTTTGGGTCGAGACCCTTCTTCAGACTCGGTTGACATAACCATAGAACAAATGCGATTAGCAAATAGGTCACTGTCCCGGCAAGCTACATTAGATAATGCTGCTCTGGAATTAATAGAGAAATCAGAAATGTAGCAAGTAGCTTAGTTGGAGGAATTCTCCTCCTCTTTCCACCTCATTCCACCTCTTTCCACCTCATTGTTCTCTCTCCTTCACATACTCTGTGTGATAAAGTGGTGCATCATTGTGCTGCCACTCATTTATCTCTGCTAACCTTATCATTTTTAATTCCTTCTCTCTCCCTTTTCTCTTTTCAAGATTGATAACATCTATTTGACTAGGGAAGAATGAGATACCAACATTTTATATACTAATGTGTTTTTTTTTTTAAATTGCATTGATTATATTAGTGAACATAATTAAAAATGGAAATAAATAGGCTCATTTGTTTTCTAATATATAGATTAAAAAACGTGTTTTATCTGTTACTTCCAGAATAATTTAAAAAAGCAAACAAATTAATTATGGCATCAGGTGTAATTTGAGCACATCAGGCCCTAATACAAAATGTAAGCATCTAATGCTGTCTGTAAAAGGCATGAAAATAGATGACCACAAATCCAATTCTCATTGAATTAAGAAACTGCTAAAGTAGAACATTTTCAGTCAAATGCTTTCATCATCAATCTGATTTTACTTGTGAAAATTGTGATAGTCTTGCGTAAATGTTGTAAATCATCCATTAAGAATACTTAATGCAGTTAGGTCAACCTTTGTCAGCAGTAAGATTGGGCGTATTTCCTGGGAAACTGGTTTTACACTGTAGTGAGCAAACAAGATTTCTGCTTTCAAAACTTCACAAACTAACTTTTTCAAGATGTTGATGACTGTATAAGATGTTGGTGAAGTGCACGTAGTGTAATGATCAGCTTTGATCACTTTGCTACAGGAAGGGTGTCATTAACAGTGCAGAAGGGCATTCATAGGGTGAATGAACAGACTCTTTCCAAAGGTAAGGGAATCAAGAACTGGAGGGCACAGGTTTAAGGTGAAAGATTCAGTAAATACCCAAGGAACAACCTTTTCACTCAGAGGGTTAAGGTTATATGAAACAATAACAACAATAACAACATTTAAAAGACATTTGGACAGAAACATGGATACAAAAGGTTCATAGAGATATGAGCCAGACACGGACAATTAAGACACGCTTGAATTGGGCTTTTTAGTCAGCATGGACAAGTTTGGCAGAACGACCATTTCTATGCTATATAACTCTTTAACGCTAAACTGAGAACAATTGAACTTCATCAGTCAGGGTACTGAGTAGCGAAGTTGGAATGCTATGTCACAGCTGTACAAGGCACTGGTGAGTCCACAGTTGGAGTACTGTGTTCAGTTTTTGGTCACTCTGCTATAGGAAAGATGTTATTAAGGTGGAAAGAATGCAGAGAAGATTTACAGGGATGTTTCCAGGACTTAAGAGCCTGAGTATTCCTTGGAGCATAGGAGTTTAGTTTAGTTTAGATACATGGAATGAACTGTCAGAAGTCGTTGAGGCAGAAATTATAACAACATTTACAACATATTTAAACAGGTGCATAGAAAAGAAAAGTTTGGAGGAATATTGGCCAAACGTTGGCAGGTGGGACTAGGGCACTATGATCTGCACCGGCAAACCGGGCCAAACAGCCTGTTTCTGTGCTATATGACTATGACTCTAATATGAAATATAACAAATCATTTCTTCATTTTATTTTAACTCACCATGTCATAATGCAGTGTCCCAATTACTTTTCCTTCACTGTACAAGCAACCTGCTGGGCATTCATATCTGCAAGAAATGCAATAAATTCAATGTTGGGTCCTTACCAACTTTATTTCTACAATTTTATGACTTTGCCTAGAACAATAATTGTATGCATAATACATCTGAATGCCAAAGAAAATCATGAATTCTCAATCAGTAGAAATTTAAACTGAACAAAATAAAGTAAGCAGTTTTAGACTATTTTTTTGGTTCTTTTTCAGTTACTTTTCCATCCTTTAATGTGTGGGATATTTCTCAGGACCCGTTACGGTGGTAAGCAGTATAGGAAATGAGGTTTGCCTCCACTTCTCACCTATTACAAGTCGTTCCCTTGCATCGGTCACGTAGCTTGGTTTCGCAAGATACCAACTGAGCTGCAGAATAAATAATGAAATCACTTAGATTTTTCTGGAACGGTTTCAGAATGGCCATGGTGTGTCAAGGCTTCTGGAATTCAATTACTCAGCAAATGCAGTCTCGCAGTCTATTAAGAAAATTTATCATAGCTATGAGATTTTATCATTCTAATGCGATTTTATCATATGCGACTACAGTATATTTTACAATCAAGAAAATAGTGAAACTAAATTTAATGTTCAATTAAGGCTAGCCTTTTTACAGCATAATTCTACAAGCAGCAGTCATCTTTTGGTTATTTTCAAATAAATGGCAAATTCAGATTTCTGAACACTGCAAACCAGTTCTTTAGGTATAATCCTGTGAAAAGGTATGTAATGCACTAAAATGGGACTGAAAAACATTATTCCATCTTCTTATAGCATTCCAAAGATTCAATCCCTCACATCACCCAGTTAATCGTTATCTCGTTTACAATACATTCTCCCCAATCCCACAGCATCTTCCACCACAATCAATAGGAATGCAAAGATCATCCTTTCAATTTCTCTCTTCTCAATATTCATGGTACCAAATACTCCTTTAGGATTACCGTTTCCACTGTTTTCAATCTGATATACTTTCACACTAACTTACAAACCCATCTCACTTACCTACGAGCGCCCATAACAACTTGGCTGAGACCTTTGCTAAATATTTCTTTTCAATAGGAAGAGTCGTGGAACTTTCAGTCACTTGCCTAATTTAATTCTCTTTCCATCTTTTGCTCGAACCACTGGGAATTTCCTTGGCCTTTCATGCCATTCCAGTGAAATTTAGAAGTTCAAAACAAATAACACATCTTCTTGTTAAACAATTAAGCGAGATTATTCTGTTTTCATTTTCACCTCAAAATCATTTTTTGCTTTTTTGCTCCAGCGCTACTTTTTATTTTGCACAATCACCCCTTGTCATTTAATTCCCTCTATCTTCCACCCTTATTAAAGACATTATTTTCCTTTCCTCCTTTCCCCTTCTATTAGGGTTAGGTTTAGTACTGCCATATGTTCCAAAGTACAATGAAAAGCTATGACTCTGCTCTGCCTCAAACCTATTACTTCCCAAACTTCTTCATTGCTGAAGAAAGCTAAATGACCTGAAACATTAACTGTTTTACTCTCTCCACAAATGCTGTCCGACCTGCAATATTTTCTATTTAGGTTTCCTTTACCATTATATCTTGTCTTTGTTTGAAAGTATAAAATAAGTTGTTCTTACACATTTGCTGGGTATTTATTATCTCATTTGCGTCAAGGTGCTCTGTTCTTGTGGAATCTGGTCGTAGTATTCGTGCATTTGATTGTGTTTCCTGAGTTTGTGTGGTCTGTCTCTCAACCTCATTAGTTTCTTGCTCTGGTTCTGAAGGAGGATAGTAATGGCTGGTGCCATCATCTTCAAAATGAAACAAAAATGGATATGGATGAGACAAACAAGGTTTTTGATAAATTATCCTTCAAAAGAGTCCTTTTGAAGTACCTGCCCAAGCGAGTTCTTGCCAGTAAGAGAAAACCGCACGTAATCTTGAGTTTTTTGTAAACTAAGTTTAATCAAACAGGAGATAGACACAAATTGCTGGAGTATCTCAGCAGGTCAGACAGCATCTCTGGAGAAGAAGACCCAAACAATACTTCAGGATTCACCGCTCACTGTCCCAAGACATTAACATACAAAATATACAATAAAACATAATGCAGATAATCAGTGGCGGACCTACATTTTTGGGGGCCTGAAGCTTGAACTGTTTTGGGGGCCCCTTCGCAACCAGCAACCAGGTCTGGGTAACCACTGTTATCTCCTTCAATGGTGTTGTTCCACAGCATGTCACCACAAATTTTAATTTCTGTCATAAATGTTAATAGTGTTTTAAATTATTAATAATTATTATGTATTAAATATATTTAGAATGAAACATCCTTAATTTTAACATTTGTTCGTTTACACCTAGCCTACATGATACATTAATAACCGTTTAATTTTTATTTTAACTATTATTTTGTATTGAATTACACTATATTATTAATATTATCATTTTTTTTAAACCCCTTCTCATACAGTAGACCCAAAAATGTTAAGCAATGTGGACTAAGCATGATATTCACCTCCAGAAAAAAAGGAGGAAGTATTGGCCGGGGGTCCAGGAGGCCCCCGGCGGGGTCCAGGGGCAGCAATGGTGCAATGCCCCCTGAAACACCATTGCTGAATTTTGCTGAATGGGCCACTGCCTTAAATTGAAAGTGATTCTCAAGCTTTCTGCTGGTAGTTTACACAACAGAAACTTAGAATTTTTCTAACACATAAGCAGTAAAATAACCCCCAAAAGATATACATTTCATGAAATAGACAATAGGTGCAGGAGTAGGCCATTCGGCCCTTCGAGCCAGCACCGTCATTCACTGTGATCATGACTGATCATCCACAATCAGTACCCCATTCTTGCCTTCTCCCCATATCCCTTGATTCTGCTAACTTTAAGAGCTCTACCTATCTCTTGAAAGCCTCCAAAGAATGGGCCACTGCCTTCTGAGGCAGAGAATTCCACAGATTCACAAGTCTGTGTGAAAAGGTATTTCATTATCTCCGTTCTAAATGGCATACCTCTTATTCTTAATCCGTGGCCCCTGGTTCTGAACTCTCCCAGCATTGGAAACATGTTTCCTGCCTCTAGCGTGTCCAAACCCTTAATAATCTTATATGTTTTAATAAATGGCCTCATATAGCTAAAACAATCTTTACAAGAAATATGTTACCTGAAATGTCTCTTTGCCTAGCACTGGGACGAGAAAAAACTTTTTCACCCAGAGTTGTGAATTTGTGGAAGTCTCTGCCACAGATGGCAGTGGTCTCGTCTCCTACAGCGGCACCTCAGCCCCCCTTCCTGAGCTCAGACACCGACTTATCCTCACCTCACCTATACTCACTTCCCCTCACCTACACCTCGACTAATCCCTGGCCTCACTAAACCACTCGCCTTGACGATACCTCACTACCAGACTTCTACTCACACCTAAACCTCGCCTCGACTAAACCGTACCTCACTAAACCTCGCCCCTCAAATAAACTTCACCTCACATCTCAACTTAACTAAACCTCCCACCTCACGACTCAACTCCACCTCACACCTAATCCACGCCTCAACTAATAGCCCTCCACCCGGCCGTTGGCGGCACATCATGTGAGCAGAACAGCTCCAGCCAGTGGGGTGGGGCCAAGCGCGGAGAGTGGCGCGGGCTGACGTTGACATCGAGTCTGAGCCCCGCCACCCCGCCCATGGCAGCCGTAGTCCCTCCCCGCGGAAGCGGGAGGCGGAGATTAGTCGAGGCGAGGTTTAAGTGTGAGGTGAAGTTTAGTCAAGGCAAGGGGTTTAGTCGAGATGAAAAAACAGATTCATTTCTAGGAAAACAAAAACATCGGAATTCCGATTTAAATCTGAAGAATATCTGGACTAAAGTCGCGTCTGGGGCCCCTCTGGAATTAGAATCCCTGAAGTTTAAGACTTATTAGTTTCATAGTAGATCCGCCCTTGCAGATGGTGCAAATCTTTGTACACTAAAAGAATTATATTTAATTAAATTATAGGAATCTTCAGCTGGATTTATAGCAAGGCTATTTAAAACATTTATGCCCGTGTCTGGGATGTCAAGGGGATGGATCATTGCTTATGAACAATACTCAAAGATTTATAAAGCAAAATAAAGCCAATAGCACATACCTTTGTAACATTGATTCTCCCTACAGCCTCCCCCATAGCTTGGAGGACAGGCAGAACAGGGAGGCCCATGTTTATAAGGAGCGTGGCCCCACCAATTTCCCCTGAAAAGAAAAACATAATATGCATTAAAAAAGTATTCCATTATAAAATGTGATTTTCTCTGACACAATTGTAAAATCATAGTTTTCACTCATTCTTTTCTGAATCTTTTTCTTATTTTATTAGATAAAAATATGAGAACATAGGAGCTACTTTGCTATGAGAATTAATTTTTAGTAAGTCATCAAATGTTTACAGATTCACATTCTAAGGATATCTTCCTCTTCGCCAGAATCAGTCAGAATTGCATCACTGCACGTAGATATACATAAATATGAAGGAATAAGTACAGGAAAATAATGTAATCGAAAGATTTGTTCAGATGATCATCAGAACCCAGAGAATAAAGCTGAATATAAATAACTGAAATTCAAAGTTACAAATCAGCACAGACCTCATTCTTCAACAGAAATATCCATGATGTTCTGGTCTAGAATTTCTGGGTGTTAAACAGAATTTTTGCATAATAGGCAATGATATTTTATTAACACAATCACATTGCTAATTGCAATCTGGTACTTGATGTGCTGTGATTTGTTCTAGCTCCTCAACATATGAGGTCACTGGGCACATGCAGTGGCATCTAACAGCTTGAACAAAACCATTCTGTGTTTATAAGGCCCAGGAATGTCACAGCCTTAACTGAAGGCTGGGGCTTGCATTGACATTATTGATTGAATAATAATCATAATATAAATGGCCTAACCTGTGCTCCAGATGGGGTATCTGCAATTTCCATCTTTTTCAATGCACCATCACCGTGCTGCTAATGCCCCCTTTCCCCGCTTTTTGCCCAATATTCCAAAGTCTCAACCAAAACAATCTTCAATCCCCCTGGCTGAATCCATATTTCTCCCTCAATCATTATCTCCCCAACCCCTAAAATATGTATCATCTCATAACATATTCAGTTCTATTTCGCTGCCTACTTTGCCCTGCAAGGTGTCTAATAGAAAAAGATTGTGGAGGAGCAGTGGCAGAGTTGTTGCCTCACAGCGCCAGAGATCCAGGTTTAATCCTGACCACGAGTGCTGTCTATACGGAGTTTGTACATTACCCCATGACCTACATGGGTTTTCTTCGGGTGCTCCAGTTTACTACCACACTCCAAAGACATACAGGTTTGTAGGTTAATTGGCTTGGTATAATTGTAAGTTGTCCCTAGTCTGTAGGATATTGTTAGTGTACAGGGTGATCGCTGGTCAGCGCGAACTTGGTGGGCCAAAGGGCCTGTTTCCGCTCAGTATCTCTAAAAAAAAAAAAAAAAGTATTTGTGTCAAACCTACAACTCTCATAAAGATGGCAATGGCCTCATGCAGTGCTGTTTTCAGACCTGGTGAAGTTTCCAGCCTGTGGTCTAATTCTAATATTGAAATTCATGCCTCATGGTAGATGTACTATTATGGTGATGCTTCAGAATGGTTTACTATCACGTAATTTGTACAAAACCTCACGTAAATTACTTTCATGTGATTTTCAGTTTAATTCCATAACCAGAATATAATAAGCACCATGAATATTTGACCGTTTACAGATATGTTGTAATCCCTGAAGAATAATATGTTTACATGTTATACAGGTTCTTAAAAATATACCAATGTCAAAGTTTCATTTTAACCAGTTCTTCCAGTCATACTCACTTAGGGGAGTAATTGCAAACCAAGTAGACCCCTTGTTCCCATATCTGGCCCCAGACGTTCATGTTTATGCATAAATTAATGGCACAGCCAACTTTGTTACTTGTTGCCCATACTACCTAAAAGAAACAAAATATAAAAGTAACATATGCTGCATCTGACAACTTGCTCACATTACTAAAAGGCATGACAGGAAGGAATGAGAATCATATCAACTAAACAGTAATGACAATTCTTCTCTACTTCAGCAGTCCCTTGGGATTGAGGAGTACTCCTTTTTTTGAAATGGGATTTGAGGTGACTTTTGAGGCCATTGTGGGAACTGCACCCTCACCAGATAGATAATGAACCGAAGTTCCAGTGGTGAAACATTTTCCTTGTTTCGGTAACTTTGTGTTATAAAATACAGATAAGATATAGCAGATGCTGGGGCGAGGCAGCGCACCTTCTCTCAAGATTATCTTCAATGGTAGAACCCTTGCTTCTCAATCAGAGAGCCCTGGTTCAAGGTTCACTCCAATGATTCAGGTCATAATCTAAGATGTCATTCCAATATAGTGCAAAGGAAATGCTCCACTTTCACATGTGGCATTGAACTAAGTTTTCATTTGTCCTCTTGGGCTAACATAAAAGATCCCACAACACAATTCAAAGAAGGGGAGAAGAGTTTGCCTGTGAATGCGGTCAATATTTATCCTTCACCCATAAAAAAAATAATTGTCTGTTCACCATTACACATTGGAGCTTGCTGCAAACAAATGTATCGCCATTATTCTCAATTTATGAAGACAGAGTTTTTTTGTGGTTGTATAGCACTTTCAGATGTCCTGACATTCTGGAAAGAACAACAAAAGTGCAAGATTTGTCTTTTAAGTCCCAGCCTCTATAGAACATATTTTATTCCAATTTCCCATGTACTTTCTATCACGGTGAAAATCCCAACCATGTGCATTTTACATTAAGACAAAATTGGGTGTGTTCAATTTCCTGCAGGTTTACTATGATCTTATCCGAGTTAAACATACCTGAGTATAATGGGAACACACTGGACCAACACACGTGAAGGGACACCAAGGGTTACATTCTTGAGGATAAGGATATCTATAATCGCTAACTTCATCATACCAAGCTTGAACATGGAATGTAGGAGGCCGGTATCTATGGATTTAAAATAAAAAATAAAAACAATTTTAAGACAAAAGGTGAATAGCAGAACCAATTTGAATTTGTTTAGGTGTTCTCTTGCATACGATACCTGCCCCAGTGTACACCCAGATTCTGCCCTATAGTTGGTAGGAGGTAACCAGGTCCATGGTCCCAGTAACACTGTGAAGCCCAAGATTCTGAAGATCTTTCCAGTTCTGTATCCCAGGTCTGCATTAAAAAAAGTGATAGCTCAGAAATTTTGAAGGCTCACTTTCCCAGATTTCTTAAGATAGAGAAGTAAAACTTGTAAACAATCAGGATTACACAAAATAATCAGCTGTTTTCTACTCAGACCAGCAGAATGTACATTCAGTGAATACCTGACTGCAGTTGTACATAGATTGTGGCTTTTATGTCAGAAATTGTACATGTATCAATAGCTTGGAAATAGTTACAATGGGACCAGACTCCAGCTGTAATGATACTTGTAAATAACTTTGTAAAGTGCTTCCAATTTTAGAAAACTGGTTTTACCATAGATGTCAAATATTGACCAGCCACCTTTGAAAATTATAATTAAATCTTTTACTTCCTTATTGCAGTAAACACATGGACAACTAAAACAAACAGAAAAACAATATTTTGTATATTAAGCAGGATAAATTCAGGATATTTCTAAGCATTGAGGTTATGGCATGCACAGGATATTCAGGAAGGCAGGAAGAAAGTTTACATCAAAGAGCAACATAAAGTAGGCCATTGAGAATAGGAATAATCTTGCCAAAAAATTGGTATGATAGAGTAAGCAAATGTTTCATATTTTAAAACTTCTATTTGTAAACTGGACTGTGATCCAAATTAATCCCACTTTTCAGTCATCTGCTAAAAGCATTATTCTTCTTTGGAATTATGATCATCTCGTTTCTGTGAACAAGATTACATTTCATGAGACCAGAGTCAGGGAAGGACAATGAGAAGATCCAGAGTCTAAAGAGCAGCGAGAGCTAGACAATGGTTTGACACAACAAAATATCCTTGCTCATCATTCACAGTCTTATCACCCAGATCTGCAGATAAAGCCAATATTGTCACCACAGCTGTAAGGAACTTTGAGGGAGAGTGTGTAGGGAGAAGCTGCAGATGCTGTTTTACACCATAGACACAAAATGCTGGAGTAACTCAGCGGGACAGGCAGCATCTCTGGAGAGACGGAATGGGTGATGTTTCTTCCCTCCAGAGATGCCGCCTGTACCGCTGAGTTACGCCAGCATTTTGTGTCTAATTTCAGTATAAACTAGAATTTGTAGTTCCTTCCTACACATTCCGTCTGCTCCAGTGCATAATCTCCTCAAGATATGCCTACTCTGAAGAAGTTCTCCTCCTCTCTCTGACAAAAGTTCCACAACACCCTCTCTCGCTGCTCTCCTTCTGCGATTCCTCCTGCTCTCTAGCTCATCGTCTGCTTTGACCTGTCATTTTCACACCTGACTGTTCCATATCTCTAGTCTCCCTCTCCCGTGACTCAGTCTGAAGTAGGGTCTCAACCTGAAACATCTCCCCTCTTCTCCAGAGATGTTGCCTGTCCCACTAAGTTACTCCAGCATTTTGTGTCTATTTCGAGAGAGAGTAAACAGGAGCAAGACAGACATTTTCTGAGAGCTTTAAAAACTTTCTTCCAAGTACAATCAATACGAACGTCATTACTCGAGACATTACCACCAGTATGGTAGTTCAATGAACAAGTAACGAGCGCAGAAGATATTTGTACTGAATATAATGTATAAATGAATTAATCTCTGCTGTAGTTACTTAATTGCTTAATGCAAAATTAGTTCCATATGTTATAATTGAGCACCTCATGTTAAGAAGTTAGAATTTTACATGCAGTGTGAACTTCCATTCCCTGTGAACTGTAGAATGCAGATCACAAAATATATCTCAATTCAAGATGGAAGTTCATTCTGCATTGCTCTGCTATGCAAAGATTCGCAATTCTGTAGCCACCTCCTGCAGGCTCTTCTGCGGTAAAGCTGGTCATTCTTCAGTCCCCTGATTCATGGGATCATTCCACCTCATATTTCTTGTGCAATTGGATTTACAAGTCCTTTGAGTGAACTTAAGGGCAATCTCTTTCATCCCAAAGCCTCCAACTCTTCCACAACAGTGAGAGTGTTCCCCCTGTGTGGCTGTTATCAGATGGATGGGTAGGGATATGTTCAAAGATTGACATCCTGATCCGATTGCTCCGTTGGGATGAGGTACTGTTAAGAATCATGCAAGTTTTGCTTTCACTACTTTACAAGTGTAGTTTGACCAAGTTCACAATTTTTTGGACAGGAGACATCCAATTTTGCATATGCACAAAATCCATTCAAAATCAACGCATTCCCATTTCTAAGCACAGATACCTCTACCTAGATGATTCTTGCTCCTGTACAACATTGCCTTCACAGCATGAACCCCACCCTCTATGTACACATGCAGTTAAAACCTTTAACCACCTTTGGCTTTCATTGCCTTACCATTCCAACACCATTCTTTCTGCCAACAAGTAATATGCAAGCATGGAGTTTGCTTTTCCACACAATTGCTTTTGCCATCATCCACATTGTGTAGGAATCCTACATGAAACAGGTTAAACTTAAACACCCCATTCTAAATCTCCCGTCAGCCTACTCCAAACTATGTCCCTCTCTTCATTACATTCACTGGATGAATTTAAAAGCGAGTTAAATCGCGCTCTATAGGCTAGTGGAATCAAGGGATATGGGGAGAAGACAGGCACGGGTTACTGAGTGTGGATGATCAGCCATGATCACAATGAATGGCGGTGCAGGCTCGAAGGGCCAAATAGCCTCCTACTGCACCTATTTTCTATGTTTCTATGGTTCATACTCTGACATGTATGGTTCCCCTGGTTCAGCTTTCTGTGCATCCACTTCCTTTCGCTCAACCATGCTGCATTGCCAGCAGAAGGGGCAGAAACTGTGATATCTGATAATATACGATTTCTTAATTCTCCCTATCGCAAGCATGTTCTTAATCTGCAATCTATTCTGATTTAATGGCGAGATTGTCTCTTAATCCTTTTCTCTTTCTGATATCCAGGATATACAACTTGACAAGGCAATGCTGAAGAGCGGAAGGAGAATGGGGATCCAGAAGCCTTGTGACTCTTAGCTCTTCCAGCTACCAGCCCAGCTGTTGTTGTGATGGCTGCAGCTACCAGCATGCAGTCTCGCAATCTATCCTCCACTGATAAAGATTTTTGAGGAACCACATTGGAGCATGACATTTGCCACACAAAGCATAAATTTGCAGCCTTTCCTCAGTTTGGCAGTATCTGTGATACCTTCTTCTTCTTGCTTATGGCATGCACAGCCTAAAGTTGTAGATCAAAGGTAGTCATCCAGGCCAGTACAGCATCAGTTACTGGGTGGATAGTTTTGATGCCCCCAGGGAAAAGCCCCAGAGGGCAGTCATCCACGATATGTGGGATGGTCTAGTCTGGATGTCCGCAGTCGCAAGCAGGACTGTCTGTCATCCCCCTTTTATGCAGTTGATGGGCTGTTCTTGCATGGAGGGTGCGGATTCCATTCAGGGTTAGCCATTGCTTGCGATGGAGGTCACAACCCGGTGGTTTCACTGTGGGGTCTGTGATGACCTCTCCGTTGGTGGTGTTGGCATCTTTCCAGGCTTTTCGCCATTCAGTCTTGGAGTCAAAGTCTTCCAGGGATTTAACGGAAGACCAGAAAGGTTTTCAGGACTTCAGGCGCATGTTGGGCAGATTGTTCAAGTCAGCATGGATGGGAAGGTCAGGGTTAACCTCAATGGTGCATCAATCTTTCAACATCCTCTCCCTTCTGCCTATGTTGGGAGGGGCGATGTGAGAGAGGACAGGGAGCCACAGCAAACGTGTTGACTTAAGCGTCCCTGTGATGACCCGCATTGCAGAGTTAAGGACAGTGTCAATTTGTTTGGTGTGGCAGCAATTAGCCCAATCTGTTGAGCAAAACACGGCTGTTGAGTAGACTAGGGTTATGCTTGCAGTACGGAGGGTATGTGCGCATTGGATCCCCAGCCGCTGCCTGCAAGTTTCCTGATGATGGTGACCTTGCTTTCAGTTTATCAGCCACCCTCTTCAGGTGTTCACGATAGGTGAGGGTGTGATCCAGGTACTTGGGGAATTCTTCATTCTTCACTGGCTTACCATAAAAGGACACTGAGCTTTGCATTGGCGAGCCGGTTAGGACGAAGACACCAGAAGGTGAAGTACTCCTCCATCCCCTTCAAGTCTTGGGTTAGCACTCTGCTGATATCCTCAAGGGCAGCTCCCTGGTAGGCAAGGGTAAGGTCATCTGCATATGCAAACTTCCTGGATGAGGTAGTTGGCATGTCGCTCACATAAATGTTGAAGAGTAGAGGACAGAGTCCTGGGGGAGACCATCATTCAGGGTCCTGACAGAGCTGGTCTGGTTCCCAAGCGAGACCTTAAATCTACAGTTGCTGAGGATGGATGAGAGGGCACGCATGGTGGTTTGGCACTTCAAGATTCTGGAAACTTTCAGCAACAGACCATGTCTCCACATGGTGTCATAAGCTGATAACAGATCGATCAGAGATGTCAATGAAGATGTCATTGGAACTGTGATACCATTACAGTGTTGGACTGACCGGTCGTAAGGCACATGCAAGCGCACCATCTGAATGGTAGCACTGTGATACCATTACTACCATTCAGATGGTGCGCTTGCATGTGCCTTACTACCGGTCAGTCCAACACTACCACCTTGGCATGCTGGTGAAGTACAAAGTTAGATCCTTTAGGTCCACAGTTCAATGTCTTCAGCCAAGGTCATCTGCAATCTGTTGCACAGAAACTCAGCACATTTCCAACAGCTTTGCTGTAGTCTCTGATGGAGCAGCAAGCGAAAGGACTAGGACTTCAAAAGTACTCATAAAACGGTTGCCAAAGGAATGCAAAAAGGTGATGAGTTGATGTTTGTAGGCACTTTGGCATGCATTAATTTAAATACATGGTTGGAAACGTGGGTACTGTGTTGAATTAAAGTTCAGCAAAGTGGCTAACTAAACAGTACTATTGTCAATTACAGAAACAGTACAGATTTGGAACAAAAGATGAATGATGAATTACAGTTGTATTTATTGACAGCACATTGAGATACGTTTGAGCATGTGTTGGACTGACTGGTAGTAAGGCACATGCAAGCACACCATCTGGACAGAAAATGTTTGGCTTCAGCCCATCTTGCATGCCACCAACAGAAACTGGTGCAGCACATAATAACAATGGTACCAATAGTACCAATTTTGCAGACCACAAAGATTGTACATTTGAATTAATTCAGCATCTCTTTCTCATAAACAGGAGTTCTGAAGTTTAAATAATTTTAGTTCCATCTCCTATTGCGGGATTTCTAGTCTTACACTACCGACATTACATCTCCCTTTGTTTTCTCGTTTCCAAGCTTCCATCTGTAGTGATCACTTCTCAACTAGGAGAATTATATTTTTAAACTGAGTTAAATCAATCCAGTGTAAACAGATTCCTTGTATTTAATGGCTGCTCCCGGCTTGAGAAAAATCTTAATGCTCTCATGGGGAATTGAACAGAAAAGAACATGACTTTTCCTTCCTTTCTCCGCACCCCTTTCATCTGTAAAGTCAATGTTATAAACACTTCTATCTCTGTACCTAATGCTTGCCACCTATTTTAACAGCTGTAACAACAATGCCTCAACTACTCTTCAGTGGGCACAACAATTAGGAACAATTTTGTTAATATGCATGACTTTTACAAATCGTGCACAAAGATAAAAGTTAGTATTGTCATTGTCAAAGGCTATGTAATCACACCACAACTATAGTGGTGTCCTTTTAATATTGAAGGTGGACAAGCTGATATCTGTTCCCAGGCCCAACAAAATTGCTATAGTGTAAATTACAGAATGAAGAAACCATCTTTTGTTATCCAAGCCTGTTTCCTATCCAAGTCTGTTCATTCATGATCACACATCATTTGCATTTCAATCATTCAACAGTTTTCAGCCTCAAGGGATTTTGCTGTTTATTTTCAATCTGTGGGAGCACTCGACTCTACTTACTTTTCCCAGACCAAGCTACCAGTGCGGTCAATCTACTGTTTGTACCACACTTTCAGCTCCTGGAAACATTATCTGTGTGTTCTCGTGGCAAGGAAGCTTTCATAGACTTAGACTAGTACAGGTATGTGCACATATGAGCAAACATTTCTTGAAACTGAACTTTCAAACAGACATTAATAGTCATAGATATTGTGGATATGAATGGGAATATCTGCATGTACACCAATTTTATTTTAGTTCCATTTACATAATTGTTTACACAGAAGTAAATTATAAATTCATAGGATTTGCTCTTAGTTTTGTGTTTCTGATTCGTTGGGCCAAATCACACCGTGTCTCTATGTTCATTTGCTAATCTAGTAATCACAACTAGCTTTTACATACATGCATCTCTCAACCTCTGATCCTCTTCCCATTGCTTCTTTGAAGCAGAGTGGTCATAAGCAGCAACTAGGCCTCAGATAATAGAACCTGCCTTCAGATGACCCTGATGGTTTTAGGACATCGAGGTGTTCAATTTTGAGCATGTTCTGTCGTTCGCTGCAGTCTGAAGAAAATGCTGGCGGCCAGGGGCTGCAGCGTGAGCCAGAACAATGGCCACATCAACTCGACAGTGGGCAGCCAGTAAAGAAGGGTTTGCTGGTGAAGACCAGCAGCATCAGCGGCTAGTTTTAAGGTGAAACCACACAAAGTGCTGGAATAACTCAGCAGACCGAATCAGACTGAAGTAGGGTTCCAACGTCACCCATCTATGTTCTCCAGAGATGCTGCCTGACCTACTTAGTTACTCCAGCACTTTGTGTCCTTTTGCACATTAGCCATCATCTGCAGTTCTTTATTTCAACTACATACAATGATAATACGTATGTTAGAATGGAGAATCAACATTAACGGACACAATTCCTTCCCCCCACCCTCCGTATGGTCCATTATAACATGAGTTCGCTGTACTATGCATTATGTAATATACAAAATGAAAAGCAAAGAAAAACATTTTTCCATTTGTGGATAAAACGTATGTTATATAATTTCCTATTCCTCAAAACGGTTTAATTGATTTCTGTTACTGTTTGCATGAAGGTGCAAAGAGTGAGGAGCTTTCTTAATGAAGGAAAGGACAAAAGGTATAGTGACAGCAAGTGGTGGGGTCAAGTAACAGGTGCAGCCTTACAAAATCAGCAACTCTAATCTAAAAAAAATGAGAGGATGATAGGCAAGAAGTGTACAGTGAAGGGAGATATTGGGCTAGAGTATATCACCCATAGTCAAATATTTTAATGCCACCTCTGGGCATGGACTCTTCGACAGAAGCCATCACCCTTTCTTCCAGTCCAGCAAGCTGATGGATAAGGGCCTGCCACAGCCTGTCACTGACAATGTTGGTTTATATCTTCTCCTTCATGCAATAATGAAATGTGACGGTAAAATGCTGTACAATGACTGATATAATGCTGATGAATGCGGAAGCTGCAAAACGGGGGGCATGGGAGAATAAAGTGTATGGAGAAATATTGCATGGAAATCCTAACTGATACAATGTGGTGATACATAAGTGATCAGGGTGTAAACTGTGCGAGGTAAATGGCACAGTTTGAGAGAGGAATTCGATGATACCTTTATCTGACCATGATCAGCCAT
Source organism: Amblyraja radiata (assembly GCF_010909765.2). Lineage (NCBI taxonomy): Eukaryota > Metazoa > Chordata > Chondrichthyes > Rajiformes > Rajidae > Amblyraja > Amblyraja radiata. The sequence continues at coordinate 44,110,545 of NC_045959.1, forward strand.
GCAGGAAGATTCTCCACCTCATCTACTAAGGCAGTCAGAGACCAATCTCTCAATTAGGCCACCTACCCTCTTCAACATTGCAAACCAGTGAAATGACTTCCATTACCACCTGTAGGCAATAAGCACCTCCCCAAACAGCTTCAGTCATCTTCACCCAGTACTAATTATTGCAAGCCAATCCCAAGAAAAATAGGCTTTGTGAATATTCACAATAAACAGCAGAATTTATAGCTGGAATGTCTACCTGAATGCTAGTCTGAATGCTTGTCTTTCCGCTGACTGGATAGCAAGCAACAAAAGCTTTTCACTACACCTCGGAACATATGACAATAAACTAAACTGAAATCACAATAATGATTTGTAATCCAAATGCTAGAAATCAATGAAAAGATGGGAGCAGAAAATGTGTGCATTCTACACCATTCCAGCACATTTTCTAGTCCAATCTATTTTAGACTCCTCTGCACAATTTTTTTGAATACGGATCCCACTTTCAACAAATTTCCCCACTTTCATGACAGAATGGTTACAAATAAGCTTTATTCAAACTATACCAGAAGAACTGGGTTTATTAAATCACCGGTAACCTTCTTTCCCAAGAATCAAAACGTGTCACTTGATAGGAGTCACACTGAAAATTTGGATGAGGCAAATAGTAATGTAAACACCAACAAGAGACTGCATTCATATCAAATCAACTTGATTCAAATTAATTTTGCTTTTACTGTGTAAATTGGCTTTAAACTCAATAAAGGCAGGCCAACAAGGTCTAAATGGTTCACTGTGTTGTCAGTTTAGAGCAAATGTTACAATATAGTATAACTTTTAACTTCAGCAATATTAACATGCAGTGCTTGACATGGCATAAAATCCGAATTGGAGAACGCTGCTTTCTGTTGGTCAATATTTGCTTTAGTTGATGTTATTAAGGAAATTAAAGTACATAACATAAAAATGCTTACATTGTATGGTCATCTTTTAAAATCAGTGCACTTCTTGATACAAATTGCTATCTTATAAATGCAATCAACATTAAATATAACTAAAACATCATGCATGGCACAGATAATTTTGTAGGTAAAGTTAAAATTCAATTGCTATTATGGTAGAAAAATACCCAATACATAATAATCCATGAATAATAATGTATGACTAATTATTATCATAGTCCTGCAGTCGTGAAACCTCAGTGAACAATTTTGGATCTCCAGGCAAATTAAACCCGAACTGGCCGGGCTGTATTTAAAAGTGATGGAGTACATGCCCCAATCAGCATCAATAGCACACAAGTGGAAATAGTTGAGAGCTTCAAGTTTCTTTGCATTGATATTACCAATGATCTGCCATAGACCAATCACATTGATGCAACAGCCAAGAAGTCAAATCAACATGTCTACTTTCTGAGAAGTCGGAGAAAATTCAGCATGTCTCCAGGGACTCTTACAAACTTGTAAAGATACACCATAGTATGTGGTTGCATTACAGCTCGGTTTGGGAGCCACTCTGCCGAAAATGGCAAGAAACTGCAGAAAGTTGTGAATACCACCCAGTAAATCACACAGACCAAACTTCCTACCATTGACTCTATCTGCCTCAGAAAAGCAGTCAACATTATCAACGACTTGTCCTAGCCCGGTCATTCATAGAAACATAGAAAATAGGTGCAGCAGTAGGCCATTCGGCCCTTCAAGCCTGCACCGCCATTCAATATGATCATGGCTGATCATCCAACTCAGTATCCTGTACCTGCCTTCTCTCCATACCGCCTGATACCTTTAGCCACAAGGGCCACATCTAACTCCCTCTTAAATATAGCCAATGAACTGGCCTCAATTACCTTCTGTGGCAGAGAATTCCAGAGATTCACCACTCTCTGTATGAAAAATGTTTCCTTCTTCTCCCTGCTTCCACCTGGCAGAAGGTACAGAAGCTTGAAAGTGCATACCACCACTCAGTAACAGCTTTTGCACCTCTTATCAAGCTTCTGGACAGCCCTTTCATAAGCTGGGTTATTATCCAATTCACCTCTACCCCATTGAGAACACTGGACTTTGTCCATGGAAATAGTGCGCTACAATGCTGAGAATAATGTTCTGAACTCCGTATCTTCCCCTTCGCTCTGTCTATTGTACTTGACTTTGACTTGATTGTATTTATGTATGGTGCAACTGATCTTTTTGAATAGCATGCAAAACAAAGCTTTTTACTGTACGTTGGTACGCGTGACAACAATAAAGCTTCCCTAGACCTGTTTGCATTGCCTCATTAACACTTTGCCAGCTCCATTCTGCTTCATAGCCTCAAAACTCCTCAATGACCTTCCTATGAAATCGATAGGTGCATGTGTCAGAGCATTCCTACTCAGACCCTCTGGTTATTTCTAAAAGGACTCCTGAGGTCACCAAGGGCATTGTCTTCAAATATATGCTTCACCTGTTCTATTGCAGTAAAGTATTATCCTTCACTCCATTGCCTGCCTGCTCTTCCATGTCATCCATACTTCAGTAGATGGCTACCTGAACCAAATTTATCTGTGCTATGGAACAGTGCCAAGTAATTACAACCCAGTTGATTCTTCAATGATGATCAAATTATTTGAATCAAACCCGAGGGACGGTATAAAAACCTTAATTAGAATGGTGCAGATTAATCAACTACAGTCAGGATATGTAAAAAGAATATTTGACTTACTTGATTACATTTGAGAAGATGAAAAGAAAGCTTGATTAGCACGTGTGTTTGATCTATTTTGCAAGGTTTCTAACAAGGTTCTATATAGCAAGGCTTTTCCCCAAAAGGTAACAGGAGATGGGATCAAAGGGAGAGTATCAAATTACATCCCAAACTGTAAGTGGTAGAAAAAGATGCTAAAGATTAACTGTTTCTGTAAATGGAAAGCTGTCAGAATTTCTGCAGGGCTCTGTTTTCCCTATCTTTAAGTGTGTAAAATAATGATTTAATTTAAATATAGGATCCATAACAAGGATATTGGTTATGTTTTCACAGATTCATTGGGAAATATTTATGAAGCAATTCTAAAATATCACTATATTATGGTCAGGTGTAAATATATCATATCATAAGGCTTGTATGGTGTACCATAAATACAATACTGCAAGTATACAATTCCAATGGCATGTCTCCAAGAAATTATTGGCCATTCAGAAGGTTCAACACGAACTTCAAAGGAGGAAAGCTCCTGAGGTATTCCTAGCATCATCTACTGGGAAGCTAGGTGGAACTGGCATTTAATTGCCAAATAAATGTGAATTGACTGGGAATTTATGCTTTGTGTGCAACTGAATGTCCAACATAAACTCTTACAAACTGATTGCTTACTCTTGCAAATATGATTTTAACAATCTATACATATGGTAGCCACAACACCTTTGAAATAAAGTCCAAAACAATTAAAATATCCTGAAGCGGGAACTCAAATCATACATTTTCTGTGCTTATGGACGTGCAAAACTGCCTCATATTGATGTAATATCATCAAATATTTCAGCATCAATCACATTCTGTCCAATAGATCTTACATAATTTCAATGAGCTTGATTGTACTTTTAATTAATTATTTACAGTCCATTTTTAAATAAAAAGGAGAAAATGAGCCTCATATCCACACAATGGACCATAAATCGCTACGAACGGATTATTGGCATCTGGCCATTGACTGCATTACAGATTTCTAAGAATTATTATCCTTCTGTAGATCCATCATTCCGAACTTCCTCAACACAGCCGCTTCTGAAGGGCATGGCATTGCTTGGCAGAAGTGCTTTGAGTAACATAATGTCATCTTACGGGGTGGTTTTGTTGGGGAGAAGGGGTGAAATAAAAGCCCTGCCAATTAAAGGGCTGCAGAAAAAAAAACTTACTAAATCGTCCTCCAATTTAGTTAGCTGTCAAAACCATTTAAGACTGTAAATATCGCTGAATCATATATAGGTAAACAAAAACTATCCAAATTTACTAATACTCTTCAAATCAATTAAATGTTTCTAAAATAAATTAATTATTTAAAAAAGAAACAAGCGACTCTCACAGCCCCAACATTACTGGGAGGGGTGTTGAAGGATAGGATGTGTTCCTAGAAAATGGCAATATTACAATTTTCCATAATGCAAAGCTGCAATATCTGTGCATGCATCAGAAAAAATGTGGTTTGAAAAAAAGTTTATTTACTTCTTTTTCAAATTCCAAGAAAATTAATTTTATTCCGTATGTCAAATTTTTGGGTAGTGATTTGTGAATTCTCTAAGGGCACGTTTCTGTATACCACCGAACACTTACCTTCCTCTTCAAATAATTAAATAGCTCACTGATCCAGCAACAAGACTAATCCGGCACAGGTACAGTCATCAGATTCTTCTGCATAAATGGCTAGAAATTGCTGTAAATACTTCAACACAGAAGTATTAAGGGCAGCACGGTGGTGCAGCAGTAGAGTTGCTGCTTTACAGCACTAGCTGCGCCGGAGACCCGGGTTCGATCCGGACTATGGGTTCTGTCCGTATGGAGTTTGTACGTTCTCCCCGTGACCTCATGGGTTTTCTCCGAGATCTTCAGTTTCCTCCCACACTCCAAAGACGTACAGGTTTGTAGGTTAATTGGCTTGTTGTATGTGTAAATTGTCCCTGGTGTGTGTTGGATAGGGTTAATGTGCGGGATCGCTGGTGGGTCAGACTCGGTGGGCCGAAGGGCCTGTTTCGTTGCTGTACCTCTAAACTAAACTAAACCGAATGGATTGAAATGTGTCAGTAAAGAATGTCCAGCAAATTTAGGATGAGATAGATCTTGGACTGTTCTGGCCCCATGTATATTTCAATGCAAGTTCACATGGCACGCTCTCTCTTTGAACAGTGCAATACTAATACTGAGGCTTTTTCATAATAAATTTGAATTCTAGCTAACATAATGACAGAGTAACACTCCAATAGAACCACATGCTAGCATAATGACAGAGTAACACTCCAATAGAACCACATATAAGTAGCATGTTCTCTCTGATTTCTCCCTACTTAATGAATTAAAATAGTACTTTAATGCAATACATAGAAGGATCAAAAAAAATATCTGAACAGATCCTCAGCAACTCTGGAAGTAGAAAGGAAATGCACGCAATGTGCTTTACTTAATGTTATCAGGAAATCTGCTCTCCATTAGCAAGAGTTATACCAGCATTTAGTGTCCACCCTCCATTAGCAAGTTCATTACCTGCCCACAAGCAAAACAAGAACTCCTATAATTATCTAAAAACTAAGTCCTATATATAATCAAAATGGTTTAATGCTATATTGATAAGTATGACATTCATGCTGATCAATATGTGATCAAGAACTGCAAAGAAAAAAAAAATCCACATAGAAAATTCATTTGGGCAATTTATTGGTGTAAGAAAATAATAAAAGCTGACGCAACATCAATTTTATAAATTCATCTGCAAGTGTGTACTTACATCAAATGTCCTTATATAAATGTATCAATAGTTTGTCTTTCAGCTCTACATTAAACTGAAGACATAAGAATGTTAATATGAGAGCATAGTGGAGATTTACTGTGAATTGAGATCTTCTCGCTGTCATTTAGCTCTGCATCCTTCTAAACAGTAATGTTCTCCAAAGTTTACTGTATCACTGAGGAAATCTAAAAGTTCCGGTTTCTAATTTCTGGTTTCCTCCATGCTTTTGAAAGTCAAAATGCAGCGCTTTTACTACACTGCCAAAAAGGCGCTTTGGGATTTCCACTGGAATTTGGCAATTATTGTAAATGAAAACTTTCACCTTTAAAAAAACAGACCAATCAATGAAATCTTCCGATGATTTCAGCATTCAGGAAGAAGCTGTATTGATGAAATTGTGCCATAGATAGAAATATAGAAACATAGAAAATAGGTGCAGGAGTAGGCCATTCAGCCCTTCGATCCAGCACCGTCATTCAATATGGTCATGGCTGATCATCCTAAATTAGTACCCCGTTCCTGCTTTCTCCCCATATCCCTTGATTCTGTAAGCCCTAAAAGCTATATCTAACTCACACGTTCACATTGTCCATAGATTACTTGCACATATATGACACATTTTCAATATCCAAGTAAATCTGATTTCCCATTCATTTTAAATGGATTAATCCTTTCATTAAAACAGTACAGCTACGTTTTCCCATTTACATTCTTGTTGCACCGTTCACCCATTTCCTCATTCCTTCTCTCCAGAGATGCTGCCTTCCCGCTGAGTTACTCCAGCATTGTGTGTCTATCTGCACAGTTTAACTCACTCTGTTGACAAACTCTTAGGTTCCCATTGAAAATAAATTGTATAATGACGATGAATTATTTCCCTGTACACCCATCCCTCCAGCCTTTGGATGTTATGTTCTAAGACCACTGTAGAAGTAGGCTGAGATTAAAATTAAAGAGATCATAAATTATTATCAGGAATGAAGTGTATTCAGCACAACAGCAAAAGTAACTGCGAAAAATGATTGCCTTTCTTGGCAGTGTTTCTAAAATTACTGCTATAATTACTTTTTTGCATCATAAATAGGCAAATCCTGATAGCATGATATTCTCCTTCTGAAATGGTTTATGTTCATAGAGAACATACAACATGTCAATCTTGCTCATTAGAATATGATTACCATTACTTAATTCTAAATTGAAATAAGTCATAATAGAAAACCTATCTTTCCCTCAGAAATCCAGGATAGCGCTAACCCTACAGTGCAGTAGGCATTACTGTGCTCTTCCTCAAAGCAGATGTCATTTTAGAATGTACAAATCGCAAGGTCCTTCCAAAAAATAATTTATTTATTGACTTTGTAACCTGTATAACATGATGACTATGACACAATATTGTAATTGTTCGTTTCCATTTTGGTCTTGCCAGTCTTGGCAATGGGATGTTTTGCTTCGGAACTGATATTTTATAATGGGAGATGAATCAAAACAAATGTGTGTTCCTTATTCCTGGCCATAAAAGACAACGTGGCTTACTGCTGATTTTCTTGTAAGAGTTAAACGATTCTGAAACCGATGGTGTACACTTACCATGTATTCCATATCAGCTGCACTTGGTGACACATGACTTCTCAGTTTATTGTGCAGATCCAAGATTAGTTGCCTGTCAATATCTGTGATGGATCTTTTCGCTCTTCTGGAAGTCCTGGGTGGCACATTTGGATCCGTATAATTTGACTTGATTGAATCTAAGCTGCCAGTTGCTTTAAAGTGTGCTTCGGTAGCCAAGCGTTTCTCGCGTTCTTCTAGAAACTTTGCCATCATTACATCCAGTTCTGAAGTCATATTGGGGCGCACCATCGCTACAACCGATTGTGCAACGAGCAGCAGCGCCGTTAGCCTTGTCCATTCTAGCTCTGCACACTTCATGTTGGATGACCCCGGGAGCGCACTGGGATTATCTCTGAAGTACTCGGGACCCGTTCAATTGTGAGGCTGCAATGAAGAACGGTGCACTGTTTGCAGGTTAAAGGTCTCGACGTGTCAATTAACTTAAAAAATAAAAGCAAATGAGCACGCCCGTCCATGCGGGGTGGAATGTGTGCCGCCGGCTAACGTCGTCATGGAGACGTCCCGGGGCGCGGGGACACCCAGCGGCAGCGGGCATTGAATTGGGTTTTATATAATGAAGCAAGAGAGCGGGAAAATCAAATTCACCCGCATTTACACCCCCAGACACGTCCATGCCCGTGCACTGGCGGGAGTTAGCGGCCAGGCTGCCCGAGAGGGCGGACCAGGGACAAGCCCGGGAAACCGGTGGACACACGACAGGGGAGAGGGGGTGTGGAGGAAAGAGCTGCAGATGCTGGTTTAAACCGAATATAGACACACATTGTCACCTATTCCCTTTTCTTCAGAGATGCTGCCCGTCCCGCTGAGTTACTCCAAACTCAGCGGGACGGGCAGCATCTCTGAAGAAAAGGGAATAGGTGACAATGTGCTGAAGCAACTCAGCAGGGGTCAGGCAGCATCTCTGAAGAGAATGGATAGATGACACAAAGCTGGAGAAGGGGAGAGCAGCGTCGCCCTCTGCCCGGACAGAGTGAGTGAGGGTGCAGCGGGTCCGGAGACTTACCTTCGCAGCCCTCACTGTGCGGGTTGATGCGGAGAAGAGCGTTGGGTTGCGATACGTGCAGGGCGAGTGTGTCTGGATGCGGGGTGGTGTTGCTGCTCTTGATGCAGCCTCTGCTCTGCCCGGCTCGACTGGCGGCGCCGCCTTTATCCCGATCCCAGTGACGTGTCGAGTGGAGCCGGGCCGGCCCGACCCCGCACCGCGCGGTCCAGACGCGGGCAATCCAACAAAAGCAACAACCCAGCCTGTGCCAAACCGAGCAGTGGCCGCTGCAATTCAGGAGCTGGAATGAATCATTACCCGAGGGAAGGGGCAATTCCAGAAAAAGGGGAACTCTGGAAAATAAAAAAAAGTAGCAATCTATCAAATGAAGGAAATTCGAAAGGGAGAGACAGCTTCGAGATAGGGCATTTAAAGAGCAACAGTTCTGAATAACGGGTGAATCGGCATCAAACTTCTCAAAAGGGACATTGAAGGCAATTAATCTGAAGAAAAAAGGGGAGGGGAGAGGTGTAGGCATCCAGAGAGGGGGGTAGTAGAACAATAAAGGAGTCACTTAGGAACTTGAACAACAAAGGGATGAAGCTAACCAAATTAACGCAATCTGGTTAGCACTGGGGTTAACACAAATCGTGGGGTGGGGTGGGGAGACAGGACCTTGGGTAGTCCAGGATCGGAGATAAGGCAAATGAAGAAGGCCAGAAAGAGGAATTGGTCAGAACTAACATTGAAAAGGAGGCAATATAGAAAGAGGGGCATGATGGAGTAAAGAGGAGCAATTCAGAAAGGTGGCAATTTAAAAGGAGAACTTTGGCAAAAGGACAAAAAGTTATAAACCATTGCATGAGTAGGTGACTAATCTAGAAACTAATTCAAAAAGATAAATATGTCAATAAGGATAGTAATCCAAATAAATGGATAACAAAAAGATCAAATTGGAAAAAAAAGGGAGATGGGAAAAAGACCCTTTAGAGATGAAGCAAACAATCTGGACAAAGCAGCAAAGCAGAGTATTATTTGAATAAAGAGGAAATCCTTTAAAAGTTTCTGGAACAGGAATAGTCTAAATGCAAAGAAAGGAATAGGTGCAATACAGAGAATGAAGACAGCAGAAAAATACTGCAGAGAATACAGTATGTTAGGAGGTTTAGCCAATATAAGATTAGCAGTGTGACATTACCGAAAATGTAGAGTGGGTGTGGATCAGATTTTCATATATATTATCTTGGAAACAGATCGCTAGTTCTATCTTAACTTGATCACATTTAGATTGTAAACAGTTTACCTTTACTAAATAATATTTGATTAGTATTTTCAGACCCACTTAAAATATTATTTTGTCAGAGGCTAGTGTTCTTTATTTATTTATTCCGATTCCTGAAATGAGTAATCATTGGAAAAGCCAACGGATATTTCCTTTTCCTAATTGCCTTTGAAGTGAATGACTTGCTGGGTCATTTCAGGGAGCACTTAAGATTTAACCACATGAATGGGTCTGGAGATATGTATATGCCAGACCAGGTAATATCACAGGTAAAGCCCTGCCTTAAAGTACATTAGTAAATCAGTGTGTGTGTGTGTGTGTGTGTGGGGGGGGGGGGGGGGGGGGGGGGGTATGACAATCAAGTATATTTTAATCTTCATTGTCCATCACGGGATTTTCTTTAATGTCAGTGCATAAATACAAATTCCACACCAGTCATTGTGAGATTTAAACTGAAGTGTTTGGATTGTCCAGTCCACACCTTTGGATTACTTGGGCAGTAAGTTAACTACTATGTCACAACTGTATCCAAACTGTTTTCTTACTTCATTTTGCAAAACTGTACCAGAATTTCTTGTTTATCACTGATGTTGAAAGTGATGGCAATTTGACTTCTGGAATCACTGCAATCATAATGAAGGTGCTGTCATTGTGGTATTGGGCAGGGAGCTCAATGACACAGATCCAGCAACGATGAAGGTCCTATAATATCCCTCCATGTTAGAATGGGGTGTGACTTGGAGGGGGATCTGCAGTTGATGGTATTTCCATTTGCCTGCTGCCCTTGCTCTGGCTTGTGGTAGAGATTGTAAGTTTGGGAAGTAGAATCCAAGTTACCTTGGCAAATAACTGCAGGACATTTTGTTAACGGTGTTCTTTTCAACAGTGGTATGGTAAAGCTGAATGGAATAAAAGCTTTGGGTGGTTGATAGGAATCAAACAGGCTGCTTTTTCCTAGGTGTTATCAAGCTTCTTGAGAGTTATTGTTAACACTCACATTCAAGCAAATTGAGGAAATGCCATTTAACTCTGACTTGTGCCTTGTAGATTGTAGGAAGACATTGGGTTGTCAGAGGTGAGTTGTTTACCACACGGCACCCAGACTCTATCCTGCTATTGTAAAAATATGGCTAGTCCAGTTCAGCTTCTGGTCAGTGGTCACTTCCAGGATATTGATAATGGGGGACTCAGAAATAATGAAGAATTTGAATTGAAAGATTAGTACAGGTGTCAGATGTTATGATGAGAAGGCAGGGGAATGGGGTTAGGAGGGAGAGATAGATCAGCCATGATTGAATGGCGGAGTAGACTTGATGGGCCAAAAGGCCTAATTCTGCTCCTATCCCTTATGACCTTATGATTTATGACATTGCCACTTCTGACTATAACCGAAAGAAGGTAATTAATGAAACAGCTAAGGCACTTGGGCATAAGACATTGACTTGAGAAACTGCTGCAGTAATAATCTGGAGCTGAGTTGAATCTCCAACATGGATGAACCGCGAGGTCCATTCCCTGGAGACAGCCGAGTGTGGGAACACAAGACACTGCAGATGTTGGAACCTTGATACAAACACAAAGTTTTGGAATAACTTAATGGCTCAGGCAACATCTGTGGAGTGAATGGACAGATGACATTTCAGGTTTGGTCCCTAAATCTGTCTGATGAAGGGACCCAACCCTAAACATTGTCTATCCATTTTCACCACATAAGCTGTCCATCCTGCTAAGTACCTGTTCTAAATGTCAGATCACCCTTCCTGGGAGTGAACCCATAGAAAGCACCTGACCCATATGGAGTCCCCAGTAACATCCTCAGGACCTGTGCAGACCAGCTGGCAGGGTAATTCACTGACAGCTTTGAACTCATCCTTTACCATTCTGAGATTCCCATCTGCTTTTAGAAGACAATTTTCATCCCATTCCCAAAGAAATGCATGGTCATCTGCCTTTAAGACTTCCATCCAATAGCTATAACATCGACCATTATGAAGTGCTTCGAGAGTCTGGTCATGGTGCACATTACCTCCAGCTTCCTAGATAGCCTTGATCCACAGCAATTTCCTGTCAAAACAAGTACAAAGTAAGCACAGTCTCCCTGGCCCAGCACACATTGCTGGAAAATCTGGATTGCAAGGACACCTGTGTCAGGTTCCTATTTATTGACTGTAAGTCTGCCTTCAACAGCATAATCTCCACCAAGCTCATCTCGAAACTCATGGTCCTCAAAGTCAGCACTTTGCTCTACCACTGGAGCATTGACTTCCTGACCCACACACCATAATCAGTGATGGTTCATAAAGTAATATTCTCCATGATAATTCTCAACACTGCTGCCCTGCTAAGCCGTATTCATAGCCCCTTACTAACTCCCTTTACACTGACAACACTGTGGCCAAATTCTCCTCTAACTCCATCTACAAGTCTATAAATGACACAGGATCTCGAACAATGATGAGGAAGAAAATAGGGAGCTTAGTAACATGTTGTCAAGATACGAGACGAACCACATTGAAGTTACACCAGTACCCCGCAGAGGATGAGATCTCAACTCCTTATTATACTCTCTATAGACACACAACATTGCAGACAAATTCTGCTCTAACTCCATTTACAAGTTTGCAGATGACAACACTGCAGTTGGCCAGATCTCGAACAAAGAGGAGACAAAGTACAGGAAGGAAATAGAGAACTTAGTAACATGGTGTTATGACAACAACCTTTCCCTCAATGTCAGAAAGGCAAAGGTTTTAGTTCTTGACTTCAGGAAGCAAGGTGAAGAACATGAACCAATCAGCCTCAATGGTGCCAAAGTGAAAATGGTCCAGAGCTTCTAGTCCATAAGCATAAATATCACCAACAATTTAACAAGGACAAATCACGTTGAAGCTACAGCCAGGAGAGCACACCAACGCCTCTACTTCCTCAGAAAACTAAGGAAGTTTGGCATGTCTCCAAGAACTCTTATCAATTTAAACAGATGCACTGTAGAAAGCTTCCTATCAGGATGCAATCACAGCTTGGTTCAATAACAGCCCTGCCCAAGACTGCAAGAAATTGCAAAGAGTTGTTGATGTAGCCCAGTCCATCATACAGACCAACCTTCCCGCCATCAACACTTTAAAATGTCTTGGGAAAGCAGCCAACAAATTCAAATACACTTTTCACCCAGTCATGCGCTCTTCTCATAGAGTGATACAGTGATACGGTATGGCGACAGTCCCTTCCGCCTAAGTCGCCCACACCGGCCAACATGTTAAAGCTATACTATTCCCACTTGCCTGTGCTTGGTCCATATCGCTCCAAACCTGTCTAACTGTTTCTTAAACGATGGGATAGTCCCAGCCTCAACTACCTCCTCTGACAGCTTGTTCCATACACCTTGGATTCCGATTAAATCTTTTCCCCTTCACCTTGAACCTATGTTCTCTGGTCCTCGATTCCCCTACTCTGGGCAAGAGACTCTGTGCATCGACCCCTCTATTCCTCTCATGATTTTTTACACCTCTATAAGATCACCCCTTATCCTCCTGCGCTCCAAGGAATCGAGACCCAGCCTACTTAACCTCTCCCTATAGCTCAGACCCTCTAATCCTGGAAACATCCTCATAAATCTTTTCTGAACCCATTCAAGCTTGACAATATCTTTCCTATAACATAGTGCCCAAAACTGAACACAATATTCTAAATGTGGTCTCACCAACGTCTTATACTACTGCAACATGACCTCCCAACTTCTATACCCAATACTGTGGCTGTTGAAGGCCAATGTGCCAAAAGCCTTTTTGACCACCTTAACTACCTGTGACTCGACCTTAAAGAAACCATGCACCTGCACTCCTAGATCCCTCTGCTCTGCAACACTCCACAGAAATCTACCATTTACAGCGTAGGTCCTGCCCTTGTCCGACGTCCCAAAGTGCAACACCTCACACTTCTCTGTGTTAAATTCCGTCGACCATTCCTCAGCCCACCTGGCCAATCGATCCAGATCCTGCAGTAATCTTTCACAACCATCTTCACTATCTGCAAAACCACTCACTTTTGTATCAGCAGCAAACATGCTAATCTTGCCCTGTATGTTCTTATCCAAATCATGAATGTAGATGACAAACAGTAACGGGCCCAGCACCGAACCCTGAGGCACACCACTAGTCACAGGTCTCCAGTCCAAGAAACAACCTTCCACCATCACCCTCTGCTTCCTGCCATGGTGCCAATTTGCTATCCATTCAGCTATCTCTCCTTGGATCCCATGCAATCTAACCTTCCAGAGCAGCCAACCATGCTGAACCTTGGCGAATGCCTTACTGAAATTCCATGTACGCAACATCTACAGCTCTGCCCTCATCGACCTTTTCCTTCAAAAAAATCAATCAGATTTGTGAGACATGACCTCCCACGTACAAAACCATACTGGCCATCCCTAATCGGCCCTTGCCCATCAAAATGCCTGTATAACCTATCCCTCAGAATACTCTCTAGTAACGTCCCAACTACAAGTGTTAAGCTCACCGGCCTATAGTTCCCAGCATTTTCCCTACTGCCCTTCTTGAAAAGAGGCACAACATTTGCCACCCTCCAATCTTCCGGCACCTCTCCTTTATTTAAGGACGGCCTGTAAATTCTCCCTTCCACAGGCCAGCAGAAGTCACAAAAAGCATGTACCACCTGATTCTAGATAAGTTTATTCCACACAGTTATCATACTACTGAACGGTTCTCTCGTAAGCTAGCGTGCAGTTCTGAACTTTCAATCGACCTCATTACAGACCTTAAACTTTGTTTTTGTAGTTCTAAGGCTATAAAGCTGGAACATCTACATTCTGCATGCTGGTATTTTTCTCTTTGGCACTACCTGTTGTACTTGTGTAAGTTTTCATTGTACTCATGCTATGATTTGACTGGGTAACATGCCAACAAAGTTTTTCACTGCAATAGTAAACCAATGTCAATACATTCACACTATCTTCTTTTGTGTGGTATGTTCCCAACCATCAGCGCCTCTACTTCCTGAGAAGATTATGGAGAGTCGGTATGTCAAGGAGGACTCTCTCGAACGTCTACTGGTGCACAGTAGAGAGCATGCTGATTGGTTGCATCGTGCCTTGGCACAGCAACCTGAGCGTTTAGGAGCAGAAAAGGCTACAAAAAGTTGTAACCACTACCCAGTCCATCATCGGTTCTGACCTCCCTACCATCGAGGGGATCTATCGCAGTCGCTGTCTCAAAAAGGCAGCCAGCATCATCAAGGACCCACACCATCCTGGCCACACACTCATCTCTCCACTGCCATCGGGTAGAATGTACAGGAGCCTGAAATCTGCAACATCCAGATTCAGGAACAGCTTCTTCCCCACAGCCATCAGGCTATTAAACACAACTTTAAACAAACTCTGAACTATAACAACCTATTGCACTTTATCTGTTTACTGATGTGTGTATATATATTCTATGGTATATGGACACACTGATCTGATCTGTATTTATGATGACAATATCCTGTTGTGCTGCAGCAATGCAAGAATTTCATTGTCCTATCTGGGACACGACAATAAACTTTCTTGATTTGACGACCACTACCGCATATTCTCCTTGATGCCCATCGACTTCAATTTTTCCAGGGCAAAATACTGCCTTACGTCAAGATCAGTCACTCTCATCCCACCTTTAAAATTCATCCCTTTGGTCCATGTTTGGACCAAGTCTGTGATGAGGTCTGCAGTTAGTTTTTTTGGCAAAACCCAAACTAGGCATCAATTAAGAGGTTATTGATGAGTAAATACTGCCTGATAGCGCTTTTACCAACAGTTTCCAGCACATTGCTGATGATTGAGAGTCCACTGATTGGGTGGCAATTAGCTAAATCTGATTTGTATGGCTTTTTGTAAACAATACATACAGTACCTAGGCAATATTCCGTGTTTTTGTACCAGTAATTTGTGCGGCAGATGCAACAAGGTCTCCAATGCAGATCTTCAATGCTACGACAATTTCAAGCATGATGTTGACCAAATGCAATGATAGTTCCCTGTTCTACTGTGAATGGAAAAACATTTTCCATCAATTTGTCATTGAAGAAGAAATGACCATCAAGCATGATGACATAATTTCATGCTCGAATGAGGCTGAGGAATTAACATGCTAAATAGCGCCTGGTCCAATTTCCAGATTTTTAGGATTTCAAATGACATAATGCAGGAGCAATACTAAATTATGCACAAAATGATTCTATGTGCATCTTATATACAGACACAGGTATAAAGGGGCCCATCTTCTAGGCAATGATATATTGATCATTCTAACTTTTACACTGCCACTAAACCATCTTAAAGTTATATTTAGAGAGAGTTCAAGAAGGTGAGGTCACTGAGGATACGATTAAAATAGAAGATGATAAATATGGTGCAAACACTCGTGTTCAAAAGGGAACTGCAGATGCTGGAAGATCGAAGGTACACAAAATTGCTGGGGAAACTCAGCGGGTGCAGCAGCATCTATGGAGCGAAGAAATATTTCCTTCGCTCCATAGATGCTGCTGCACCCGCTGAGTTTCCCCAGCAATTTTGTGTACCTGGTGCAAACACTCAGCAGGTCTGGCAGCATCAGTGGAAAGAGCTGCAGTTAACTCCACATGTTGAAGACATTTAGTCTCAACTAGGAAAGCAAGAAAGCAAGATAATTTTAAGTTGCAAAGAAGATGGGATAAGAAATTAATATAATAAATTTGAATTGGTGAGACCAAGGTTGTCAGCGTGAGTAAAATCTTTATGGAATCAACATGTTAATAGATTAATGGGGGAAGTTAGAGCGAAGACAAAGGAATATACATACAAAGGAACAAGGAATGGGCGGCACGGTGGCGCAGCGGTAGAGCTACTACCTTACAGCGCCAGAGACCTGGGTTCGATCCTGATTACGGGTACTGTCTGTACGGTGTTTGTACATTCTTCCAGTGACCTGCGTGGGTTTTCTATAAGATCTTTGGTTTCCTCCTACACTCCAAAGATGCACAGGTCTGTAAGTTAATTGGCTTGGTATAAATGTAAAATTGTCCCTAGTGTGTGTAGGGTAGTGTTAATGCGTGGTGATCGCTGGTCGGTGCGGATCAGTGGGCCGAAGGTCCTGTTGCCACGTTGTATCTCTAGACTGAACTAAACTAAAACTCTGAAATGCAGGTCTGAAACTGTAGCTGAGATCTGAAGACAAAAGGAGAAAGTTGCCAATGCCCAGTAAGTTAAGCTGTGATTACAAAGAGGGAAAATTGAATTAATATTGCAGGGGCCTAACATAGAAATGTTCAGTTATGAAAAAAAAACTGTTAAAGTGAATAAACAGTTAAAGTAAAGGAGTCTGAAAAAGGATCCCATCCCAAAATGTCACCAATCCATGTTCTCCAAACATGCTGCCTGTCCCACTGAGTTACTCCAGCTCATCGTGTCTTTTTTTGTAAACCGGCATCTGCAGTTCTTTGTTTCGACAGTAACGTTGTATTCCCTGAGAATTTGACATTGAAACCCAGAGGTTGCCACATGTGCAGGTGGAAGATGAGGAGCCGTGTGATGCTCTAACTAGATCTTTTCAGCTTATTATATCCAGATCCAGATCCAGAGAGCTACTTCATCAGTTCTCTGGGCACTTCATGACTTACATTTGCTGCTCTTTCATTTTAACTTTTAGGTAAAAAGTGGTAACTTTTAATGAATGGATCAATGGTCATGAGCTGAGAGCCGTGTCCAAAGCTGGAACTGAGAGTGGGGTGGCCAGAAACAAAAGATAATGTAAAATGTAACATGGGGTTGATGAAAAATGCATAGAAAATTCCAGGATGCAGGATCTGGACTCAATGTAGACCTCAATATAGACCTCTTGCCTCCACAGACGTGACCTTTTAAAAAAATTTCAGAGTGTGTTTCGTCAATTTGATGGTGCTCCAGCAGCCACAACATTACAAAAGCTAGTAGAAATCAGGCATTATCCTGCACATTGTGCTGGGAATTATTGCAGGAATCATTGTGTGTCTTTCCATAGGTAGCATAATCTAGTTCTGTTAAGATGCTCACAAGATGCTTACAAGAGCTGGATTACAAAGGGTGGTGAGTGTCTGGAACGAGCTGCCGGAGGAGGTAGTTGAAGGCAGGTACTATCGCAAGGTTTAAGAAACATTTAGACAGGTACATGGAAAGGACAGGAATAGATGGCTATGGGGCAAATGCAGGCAGGTGGGACTAGTGTAGATGGGACATTTTTTTCGGTGTGGGCAGGGTGGGCTGAAGTGTCTGTTTCCATGCTGTATGACTCTCAGTGCTGGATTTTGTCACTGAAAAATAAGGCTGCTCAGCGGCCCTTGTTTTGTTGCTAACTGATTTAATGATTGTGCCTGATGCATGTCTACATGTGTGATCATATTATGAAGGACGTTAGCACGGGTAACTCTGAAACTTGTGCGAGGCATGGAGAAGTGGGTAGATCACGGCATCAGTCACTTTGACACATCGACTTAATAGCAATACCATTAAATTTACTTTAGTTTAGTTTAGTTTAGTTTAGAGATACAGAGCGGAGACAGGCCCTTCAGTCCACCGAGTCCGCACCGACCAGTGATCCCCACATACCAACACTATCCTACACACACTAGGGACAATTTACACTTATACCAAGCCAATTAACCTACCACCCTGTACGTCTTTGGAGTGTGGGAGGGAACCAAAGATCTCGGAGAAAACACACGCGGTCACAGGGAGAACGTGCAAATTCAGGCTCGAACCTGGGTCTCCAGCAAGGCACCACTGTGCCACCTTTCTAATCACCAAATGCCAAGTAATATAATAATAATAATAATAATAATAATAATAATAATAATAATAATAATAATAATAATAATAATAATAATAATAATAATAATAATAATAATAATATCTTTTATTGTCATTGCACAACGAGATTTGGTATGCAGCTTCCAACCGATGTCATAACATAAATAACTAATAAAATTTGGATTTAGGTATTGATATCCCGAGAACATGGATTGTAAAAAGAACAGTAAAACAGTCAAAACTGTTCAACAGACTAAAGTGCAGATGTGTCTGTGCGACGTGGCCATCCGAGGGAGACAGTCCAGGGGGGATGGGGGCACTCAGCAGGGCCGGTTCAGAGCCGCTATAGCTCTGGGAAAGAAGCTGTTCCTGAGTCTGGAGGTTCAGGCGTAGAAGGTCTTGTAACGTCTGCCGGAGGGAAGTAGTTCGACCAGACCATTACAAGGGTGTGAGGAGTCTTTATGGATGCTGACGGCCTTCCTGAGGCACCGTGTGATAATCAGCTTGTAAGCATATTAGCAAACCACATTCTGTAGGTTTAGTTCTGAAAGTCTATGCCTTACAATTCGCTAGTTCAGATGACGTCACAAAATTGATCATTTAAATGTGTAAGAAGGAATTGCAGATGCCGGTTTGAACTGAAGGTAGACACAAAAACCTGGAGTAGCTCAGTGGGATAGGCGGTATCTCTGGGTTGAGACCCTTCTTCAGTCTCGACCTGAAACGTCACCCATTCTTTCTCTCCAGAGATGCTGCCTGTCCCGCTGAGTTACTCCAGCTTTTTGTGATTATTTAAATATGTCCTTTCAATTTACTTCTATATAGTTTCTTAAACAAGTGCTATTTTTGTATTGCATAAAGCACTAAATGGAACAGCTGCCACCTTGTGGGCATTTAATGCAGTTACAACTAAAATAAAAGTCTCCAGAAGACAATGGAATGACAGGCATAAAACAAGTTGCTTTGCAAAGAAATTTGGCACTATTTGAAACCACATTGTTTTCTAATTAACAAACAGAATTTAATGTTAAAGAACCACAGGGTAAGATAAATTTAATATTGGAAAACAATAGTAGAAATTGAATTTGCTGTATCTGTTTTGCAGGCTTAAACTTGAGTGTGAAAATATTCTTAAACAATGCATGACCAAAACTAGCGCACCACCACCTTCTCCCTCCTCCCGTTTTTTCCCTTATCCCACTTCTCTCCACCGTCTCCCCTTCTACTTACATTCATTTCTCTAGTATCACATTTTGTAACTCTTCAATCCTTATCTCAAACATTTTGTCATAGTACCTGCCTCGACTACCTCCTCTGGCAACTCATATATCCACCACTCCCTAAGTAAAATAGTTGCTCCTCAGGTTCCTATTGAATCTTGTCCCTCTCACCAAATCTCAGGTTTTTGGGGGCTTAAATCTCCACATTATTTGCGGTGCCCATAGCTGCGATCAGGTCTTCTTCCATTGCCCATTCCCCAAAGTCCTATTAGTTAACCTAGAGCCAATGCCAGGAATCTGATCTCGTTTCTAAATGGCATTTTGAGTCTGCACTTGAGATTGGAACATGCTCCCTGTATCTAGTTGCGTGCTTTGAGAATTTTACATTCTTCTCAACCCCTGTGACCAAAAGCTCAACAGACCCAATTTGTTCTAATATATTAACCCTTCCATTCTAGAAACAAGATTATTAAATCATTGTTGCATTCCTTGTATGGCAGGAACTTTCCTCCTGAGATAAGCAGACCAAATTTTCACACAAAACCCCAGATCACAGGGGATTACCAGGAGAGATAGCTGCATGGATAGAAAATTGGTTTCATGGAAGGAAGCAGAGGGTAATGGTGGAAGGTTGCTTCTTGAACTGGTGGCCTGTGACTAGTGGGGTTTCTCAGGGTTCGGTGCTGGGTTGTTATATCAATGATTTGGATGAGAACATACACTGCAAGATTAGCAAGTTTACAGTTGATACAAAAGTGGGTGGTTTTGCAAATAGTGAAGATGGTTGTGAAAAATTGCAGAAGGATCTTGATCAATTGGCCAGGTGGGCTGAGGAATGGTTGATGGAAATTAATACAGAGAAACGTGAGGTGTTGCATTTTTGGAAGTCTAACATGGGCAGGACCTGCACAGTGAATGGTAGGGCTCTGGGGAGTGTTGTGGAGCAGAGGAATCTAGGAGTGCAGGTGCATAGTTCCTTGAAGGTGGAGTCACAGGTAGATTGGATAGTCAAAAAGACCTGGCTTATTGGCCTTCATCAGTCAGAGTATTAAGTATAGAAGTTGGGAGGTCATGTTCCAGTTATAAGATGATGGTGAGACCACATTTAGGGTATTGTAATCAGTTCTGGGCACCATGTTATAGGAAAGATATTGTCAAGCTAGAATAGGTAAAGAGAAGATTTACGAGGATGTTGCCAGGATTAGAGGGTCTGAGCTATAGGCAGAGGTTGAGTAGTCTAGGCATCTATTCCTTGGAGCGCAGGAGGATGGGGTTAATCTTATAGAGGTGTATAAAATCATGAAAGGAATAAATCGGGTAGATGCACAGAGTTTCTTGCCCAGAGTAGAGGAATCAAAGACCAGAGGACATAGATTTAAGGTAAAGGGGAAAAGATTTAATAGGAATCTGGGGGATAACATTTTCACACAAAGGATGATGGGTGTATCGAATGAGCTGCCAGAGGAAGTAGTTGAGGCAGGTAATATTGCAACGTTTAAGAAACAGTTAGACAAGTACATGGATAGTACATGGATAAGATGGGTTTGGAGGGTTATGGGCCAAACACAAGCAGGTGGCACAAGTGTAGCTGGGACATGTTGACCGGTGTGGGCAAGTTGGGCTGAAGGTTCTGTTTCTACACTGTATGATTCTTTGATTCTATGAAGCTCATAATTGCAGCACATCCTTGCTTGCTGCACCGGGTCTCATTGCAACTTCTCTTTTACAAGTCTATCACAATTCAGACAATAATTTGTCTTTCTGACATAGAACATAAAATAATACCACACAAGAACAGGCCCTTCGGCCCAAGAAGTCTATGCTGACCATGATGGCGCTCTAAACTAATCTCATCTGCTTGGGGCACAAGGTTCATACCTCTCTAATCTGCCTTTTCCTCTGTCTGTCTAAAGGCTTCTTAAATGTTGCTATCCTATCTGCCTTATATTTGCCTAAGAATAATAAAGCTGCAGAACATACTACTGGTTCATGAAACTTATGTCCATTCTCTTCACAACCTCAGGAAAGAGATAGACACATTACCTATCAAAGATAGACATAAAATGCTGGAGTAACTCAGTGGGAGAGGCATCATCTCTGGAGAGAAGGAATGGGTGACGTTCCAGGTTGAGATGGGCTCTTCTGAGGAAGGGTCTCGACCCGAAATGTCACCCTTTCCTTCTCTCCAGGGATGCTGCCTGTCCCGCTGAGCCACTCCAGAATTTGTGTCTACTTTCATTGTAAACCAGCAAATGCACTTCTTTCCAACACAATAAATGAAATACCAAATAGTGTCAGCATGATTAATAAAGATTCTTATTTTATTACACAGTATATAAGTAATCAGCCATGATCGGCGGGACTGTCATATGAGGAAAGATTGAAAAGACTAGGCTTGTATTCACTGAAGTTTAGAAGGATGAGGGGGATCTTATAGGAACATATAAAATTATAAAAGGACTGGACAAGCTAGATGCAGGAAAAATATTCCCAATGTTGGGCGAGTCCAGAACCAGGGGCCACAGTCTTAGAATAAAGGGGAGGTCATTTAAGGCTGAGGTGAGAAAAAACCTTTTCACCCAGAGAGTTGTGAATTTATGTAATTCCCTGCCACAGAGGGCAGTGGAGGCCAAATCACTGGATGGATTTAAGAGCTCTAGGGGCTAGAGCTCTAGGGGCTAGTGGAGTCAAGGGATATGGGGATAAGGCAGGCACGGGTTATTGATAAGGGACGATCAGCCATGATCACAATGAATGGCGGTGCTGGCTCGAAGGGCCGAATGGCCTCCTCCTGCACCTATTTTCTATGTTTCTATGTTTCTATGATCACATGGAATGGTGGTGCTGGCTCGAAGGGGCCGGATGGCCTACTCCTGCACCTATTATCTATTATCTATTATCTATGTAGGCCAATGAGTGAAGGAGCATTATTGGACTTTATTATCTTGGGGAATGTAGTCACTCAGAGGGAAGCATTTTGCCTCTACTTCCTTAGAAGGCTTAGGAAGTTCAGCATGTCCCCTACAACTCTCACCAACCTCTACAGATGCACCATAGAAAACATTTTATCAAGATGCATCACCGCTTGGTTTGGGAACAGCTCCATCCAAGACCAGCCAGAAATTGTTGCACCCTAGCCACTCTTCCTCTCTCCCACCAGGCAAAAGGTATAGAAGTGTGAAACACCATCATATTCAGGGACAGTTTCTTCTCAGCTGTTATTAGGCAACGGAATCATCCTACTACAACCAGAGAGCAGTGCTGAATTACTATCTACCGATTTTATGACCCTCGGACTATCCTTGATAGGACATTACTGGCTTTACCTTGCACTAAACTTTATTTCCTTATCATGTATCTATATACTGTAAATGGATCGATTGTAATCATGATTAAGAAAGAACTGCAGATGCTGGAAAAATCAAAAGTAGACAAAAATGCTGGGGAAACTAAGCGGGTGAGGCAGCATCTATGGGGAGAAGGAATAGGCGACATTTCGGGTCGAGACCCTTCTTCAGACTGATGACTGGTTAGCACGCAACCAAAACTTTTCACTGTACCTCAGTACACTTGACAATAAACTGAACTGAACTGAACTTGAAGATAATGATCATAACTTTGTATATTTTAAAGTGGTTATGAAAAAAGAGAAAGATAGACCAGGAGTAAAGATCTTAAATTAGGGGGCTTGGCAAAGGTAGACAGGGAGCATCAACCTGCAGGGAAGTCTACCTCTGGGAAGCATTCAAAGAAGAAATAAAAATACCAGGCCCATCATGATTCTGTGAGGGTGAAAGATAAAGGTAACGGGTACATGGAACCTTGGATATCAAGGAACATTGAGAGTTGGATAAAGAGAATAAAGGAAGCACCCTATGTAGGTATAGAGAAGTAAAGATTGGTGTGGCCCTTCTTTAGTATAAAAAGTGAAGGGTCATGAAATATTACTGGCGTGCAAGGTTAAGGTAAATCTGAAGCTGTTTAGAAGTATATTAAGGACAAAAAAATAACCAGGGAAAGAGTAGGACCTATTAGGGACAACATAGGCAATGTTTGTCGGTTAATTGGCTTAGTATAAATGGTAAAATTGTCCCTGGTGTAGGATAGTGTTAATGTGCATGGAATCGCTGGTCAGTGCGGACTCGATGGGCCGAAGAACCTGTTTCCACTCTGTATCTCTAAACTAAACTAAGCCAGATGGGAAAAGGCTATGGAGTAGAAGCCCCATTTGGACTTGATGGGCACAGTAGTGTGTATCCCATATAAACCCATGTAGCTGAAATGTGTATGAGAGATTTTCTAACCTAACAAGGAAAGAGGCAAAGCTGGAGCTGGTTCTGCAGGGACCAAACAAGAGTGTTTCAGTGTGAAGTTATTTAGGGAGAATGAGTTATGACAAGATCACTACATTCAAGATCACTAGATTCATCCTATCCCCCCTGGTTAAATCCCTTCCTACCTAAGTTCAAGACACCTCACACGCTCTTCGTCGACTCCAGGACTTCAATTTTCTAGGCCCTCATTCCCTCATCTTCACCATGGATGTCCAGTCACTCTACACCTCCATCCCCCCCCAGAAGGGTCCCATAGCCTTCTGTTTCTTCCTCGACCAGAGAACCAACCAATCCCTGTCTACTGATACTCTCCTCCACCTAGCGGAGCTGGTCTTTACCCTTAATAACTTTTCATATGACTCCTCCCATTTCCTCCAAATATAAGGCGTAGCTATGGGCACGCGCATGGGCCGTCGAATCCTTGTTCGAGACGTGCTGTGGCCTTATCCCCAAACTTTACATCTGCTACATCAACGATTGCATTGGTGCTACCTCCTGCACCGACACACAACTCACTGACGTCATCCATTTCACCACTAACTTCCATCCGCAATTCAAATACACCTGGACCATTTCCGACAATTCTCTACCATTTCTTGACCTCACTATCTCCATCGCAGGTGATAGACTCCTGACCGACATCCACTATAAACCCACTGACTCCCATGGCTATCTGGACTACACTTCTTCCCACCCTGCTTCCTGTAAGGTCTCCATCCCCTACTCCCAATTCCTCCATCTACGCCGCATATGCACCCAGGATGAGGTGTTCCAAACCAGGGCATCGGAGATGTCCTCATTCTTCAGGGAATGGGGGTTACCCTCTTCGACTATAGACGAGGCTTTCACCAGGGTCTCTTCTATACCCTGTGACTCTCACTCCCCATCCCCCCACTCATAACAAGGGCAGATTCCCCCTTGTCTTCACCTTCCACCCTACTAGCCGTACAACAAATAATCCTCCGTCATTTTCGCCACCTCCAATGTGACCCCACCACTTTCAACATCTTCCCATCTCCTCCTCTGTCTGCTTTTCGCAGGGACTGCTCCCTCCGTAACTCCCTGGTCAATTTGTCCCTTCCCACCCGAACCACCCCCTCTCCGGGTACTTTCCCTTGCAACCGCAAGAAATTCTACACTTGTCGCTTTACGTCCCCCCTTGACTCCATTCAAGGACCCAAGCAATCGTCCCAGGTGCAGCAGAGGTTCACCTGCACCTCCTCCACCTCATCTATTGCATCAGCTGCTCCAGATGTCAGCTGCTCTACATCGGTGAGACCAAGCGTTGCTTGGCGATCGCTTAGCCGAACACCTCAGTTCGGTTCATAATAACCAACCTGATCTCCCGGTGGCTCAGCACTTCAACTCCCCCTTCCATTCCGAATCCGACCTTACTGTCCTGGGCCTCCTCCATGGCGTAATTTGGAGGAGCAGCACCTCATATTCTGCTTGGGCAGTTTACACCGTTTGCGGTATGAACATTGACATCTCTAATTTCAGGTAGTCCTTACTTTCTCCTCCCCAGCTCTCCCTCAGCCCACTGGCTCTACCTCTTCCTTTCTTATTCCCACGCCCCCTCCCTCACATCAGAATGAAGAAGGGTTTTTGTCCAAAACGTAGCCTATTTCCTTCGCTCCACAGATGCTGCCTCACCCGCTGAGTTTCTCCAGCATTTTTGTCTATCTTCACTAGATTCATAGATGAATATTGGTCAATGAAAGATGAAAATGGTCATTTACAGCAGGCCTGATTTCAAAGAATTGGAACATGATGTTGCTCAGGTGGGCAGCAATCAGAGACTGGAAAACAGTTTGCTTTTTTTTCAGTTCTCCAATATTAAGCATCATTACTACCACTGTTTGAGTAAAGCCTTAACATTTAATTCTGTAAAACAATTTAGTTTGAATTATTCTGTTGTTCACTGAAAACCTAGTTTCTATTGAGTTTTGCAATATTTGTTTCATTGTTTAAGTTCAAGTCATGTAATAAGTTGCAATGAAACAGGTTACATTTTAGTACGTAAAACCATTGGGATTTGATGGAATTGCGCTTGTGCAACAGATTTGAACAAACAAACATTTGGGTAACAAAAGTTGTACATGCAAACGCCAACTTGGAAACTCATCCCAAATAGCGCTAATTCATATTTAAAATTATAGGCAATGGAACTGACAGGATTTGAAACATGAACAATTATAAATCCTTCACATGTGTTGTTCCTGCCCACAAATTATATGTGTCATTTATTTAATTTAGTTCAAATGTTATGCTACGTAAATTCTGGGTTTTCATTATATTGAAGTCTATGGTTTCTCGAAACAAGGTTTAATATGCATAAGTCCAGAGTCTCAATCTATGATGTCATATAATTCTTCATATCATTCTTTATATAATTCTTCTGTTTTCTGTATATATTACAGTTTAATCTTTTTCTCTAAATGTACAGTTTACAATTCAAAATCTGACAAAAAGGATAAAAAATAGGTTTCCATGTTCTGTCATTCTAAATGTCCACCAGGTGGCCACAGGCAGAATATATCAATTCTAAATAGTTAAGAAGCCAATTTTCTAAGCCAATTAGTAAATAAGATGGTCATTTTGGGACCCTGATGTCGAAATATTAAGGAGTCTCCCACCAAGCAACAACAAGTAGCTATGACACTATAACAAGTAGCTATGACACATCGTTTATAATAGTGGAGATAGACACAAAGTGCTGGAGTAACTCAGCATCTCTGGAGAGAAGGAATGGATGATGATTCAGGTCAAGCCCGTCTTCAGAATGTCAGAGTAGAGGGAGACTAGAGATATGCAAGGGCAAGGTGTGAAAACGACAGATCAAAGCAGACATTGAACAAGGAAATGAGAATGGTTCATTGTTAGCTGAGGAGAAGGTGACAATGGGGCATACAATCAGTAAAATTAATCAGAAGGGCAGTGAAACTAGTCGGAGAAATAGGGTGTGCCAGAGACAGAGTGAAAGCAAGAGTTACTTGAAGTTAGAAAAATCAATATTCATACCGCTGGGTTGTAGGATGCCCAATAGAAATATGAGGTGCTATTCCTACAATTAATGTTGGGCCTCACTCTGACAATGGAGGAGGCCCAGGACAGAAAGGTCAGTATGGGAATAAGAAGGGGAGTTAAAGTGTTTATCAACTGGGAGATCGGGTAGCCCTAGGCGGAATACCAACAGGTACCGACAGTCGATCCACCGTTTTTCTCACCAGTTCTCCTTCCGTGCCCTGTGTTCCACACTGGCTGCGATGTGCTGGTGCCAGCAGGCCCTCACTCAGACTTTCCCACAGCTCTGGGCCTCACTCACCCAGACCAGCAATGGACCCCAACTTTATTTCATTCTATACTAGATCCATGCCCTCAACAAACGCTTCCTTGCCTACCTGGATTTCCAGCTCATTTACAATAGTGACAGGCATGCAAGCAACAAATAAGCAAAGGTAATCCAAAATAATTTGCCATTCATCTGCTCCTCTCCACGAGATGGGATGGCTGGAATCTTTTTGAATTATTTTCCCAATTTCCCATTCACCACTCTCAATCTAACAAATGTTTTTCTCCCTAAACTTTTTGCAACGCCTTCACTTTATTCCTTTGAGGCATTCATTAAAGCCTATCTCTTCGACTCTGCCAGCTTCCCTAATATATTTTACGTCATTTGTCACTGAATTAATTTGATAACAAATCAACAATAAGTCATTGGCTATTTTACTATTCCGATGCACTGTATAATTGCATGATTTGCTACACAACAAGATTAGACAACACATGCGATAAAAGGTTTTTGAAATCCTTAGCCAATTTCAGATTGACTGCACCTTTTTATGTGCCCCTCACCTTAATAAATGTTGTTCCTCCTGAATTCAGCGCCCTTTTGTTCATTGTAATAAGCCTTCAGAGATGTGACACGGTGGCTCAGCTGGTAGACCTGCTGCCTCACAGTGCCTAAGACCCAACCTCATGTCCTGTCTGTGTGGAGTTTACACGTTCTCCCCGTGAATGCATGGGTTTTCTCTGAATGCTCCGTTTTCCTCCCATATCCCAAAGACATGTGGGAATATAAGTTAATTGGCCTCTGTAAATTGCCCCATAAAGTGAGGTAAAATATAACTAGTGTGAATGGGCGATTGATAGTTGGTGTGGACTCTGTGGGCCAAAGCACCTGTGTCCATGTTGTATCTCTAAACTAAACTAAAGATGACTTATTAGTTTTGATTTTAAGTAGGTTATCATTAGGAATTTATGAATTTCAAATGAAATAAGGGGATCAGCTATCATTAATAGATAATTTGTTGCCCTGTTGTTTATTGCTTTTCAACATCTCAATGATATAACAATAAGTAAGTAAGTAAGTTTATTGGCCAAGTATTCACATACAAGGAATTTGCCTTGGTGCTCCGCCCACAAGTAACAACATGACATACAGTGACAGTTACGAATGACTCAGAAAACACTAAATATTAATAATAATAAAACATTAATAGAATCTTATAGGAACTTACAAAATTCTTAAGGGGTTGGACAGGCTAGATGCAGGAAGATTATTCCCGATGTTGGGGAAATCCAGAACTAGGGGTCACAGTTTAAGGATAAGAGGGAAGTCTTTTAGGACCGAGATGAGAAAATCATTTTTTACACAGAGAGTGGTGAATCTGTGGAAATCTCTGCCACAGAAGGTAGTTGAGACCAGTCCATTGGCTATATTTAAGAGGGAGTTAGATGTGGCCCTTGTGGCTAAAGCGATCAGGGGGTATGGAGAGAAGGCAGGGATGGGATACTGAGTTGGATGATCAGCCGTGATCATATCGAATGGTGGTGCAGGCTCAAAGGGCCGAATGGCCTACTCCTGCACCTATTTTCTATGTCTATTAATGATAAAACACTATTGATCAAGCATGTGAACCAACAAAATACCAGATCAAAGGGAGGCTACAGATTTTAGGCTGTTGAGTAGAGCAACTACTCGTGGATAAAAACTGTTTTTATGTTTGGCTGTGGCAGCTTTGACAATCCGGCGTTGCCTTCCAGAGGGAAGTTGTAAATGATTGAAGGAACACAGGTCTAGAGTTTAAGTCATCTTTAATTATAACATATAGCATAGCGGTACAGCAGGTTGTTAGTTCAGCACTACCGCTTCCAAGACCACCTAATGTAGGAAGTGGGTGTTAATATAAAGTTTACAGTAAGGTGGGGTTAATGATGCTACTCTACTCTGATTGGTTCACATGCAATAACCAATCTACATCCTTCCCCGTAAAGAGTAAAGATAGGCAAATGTTAAACACACGGATTTAAACATACTCACCGTATCTGTCGGGCGGTCTACTAATATGACCCGAATGCGTACGGACAAACCCATCTCCCTCCGTACTAGAAAAGTTAGTGGGGGATGGAGGCAGTGAACCCGGAAAGGAGAAAGCAGCTGGGGACATTTGAGGCAACTGGTAGGGTAAGCATGTGGGAGAGGGGTTGCCGACCGTGGCGGAGAACACACGCTGGGGCTAGTGGTAGCAGGAGCAGCAGAGGGTTTAAACAGCAGGGGTGGAGCAAATGGATCAGCTGGAGGTGAACGAGGTTCTTTTACAAGCAGCAAGTCTTGGCAGCTCCGTCTGTACAGGACACCATCGGTGTTGACAAGGTAGGAGCGGGGTTCCTTAGACGGGCGGACAACAAAACCGAGACAGGAATGACCCACAACAGTCTGTAAATGGATAACTTGACCCTGCAGTAACGGCTTCAGTGGTTTGCTGGACTTGTCATAAGAGCGCTTCTGAATATTGTGTTTCTCCTGAATGCGCTTCCGGACCATGGCTGTTTTAAACACCTGTGGCATCAGCTTTCGCTGGGCAATTGGTATCGGAGGTCGTGTTGTCCGAGACATCAGGCGTTGAGCTGGTGAGCCCAGGACCCAGGGGGAAGATTATTATCTCAATGGGGTTAGGTTAGGTAAGGGTACAGCATACCCTTAGGTACAGCGAGACCTGGGCGTCCTTGTATACCAGTCACTGAAAGTTGGCATGCAGGTACAGCAGGCAGTGAAGAAAGCTAATGGAATGTTGGCCTTCATAACAAGATTATTTCAGTATAGGAGTAAAGAGGTTCTTCCGCAGTTGTATAGGGCTCTGGTGAGACCACATCTGGAGTATTGTGTACAGTTTTGGTGTCCTAATTTGAGGAAGGACATCCTTGTGATTGAAGCAGTGCAGCGTAGGTTCACAAGATTGATCCCTGGGATGGCGGGACTGTCATATGAGGAAATTGAAAAGACTAGGCTTGTATTCACTGGAGTTTAGAAGGATGAGGGGGTATCTTATAGAAACATTAAATTATAAAAGGACTGGACAAGCTAAATGCAGGAAAAATGTTCCCAATGTTGGGCGAGTCAGAACCAGGGGCCACACTTAGAATAAAGGGGAGGTCATTTAAGACTGAGGTGAGAAAAAACTTTTTCACCGAGAGAGTTGTGAATTTATGGAATTCTCTGCCACAGAGGGCAGTGGAGGCCAAGTCACTGGATGGATTTGAGAGAGAGTTAGATAGAGCTCTAGGGGCTAGTGCAGTCAAGGGATATGGGGATAAGGCAGGCACGGGTTATTGATAGGGGATGATCAGCCATGATCACAATGAATGGCGGTGCTGGCTCGAAGGGCCGAATGGCCTTCTCCTGCACCTATTTTCTATGTTTCTATGACCCCGTCCCTGGAAATGTTTCTAAGGTTTAAAAGATCCAGATAAACATCTGACTTGGCCAGGTGGGAGCGTTCCATTAGTTGTTTTGCGCTCCTGATGGCATGTTCAGCGAGCCCGTTGCATTGGGGGTATTCGGGGCTGCTTGTGACATTGGTTGGCAAAGTGTTTGAATGCGTGGCTGGTGAATTGTCTTCCGTTGTCAGTTTGCAGACGAACTGGTGCGCCGAATACAGAAAATTGTCCCTGTAGCTTTTGTATAACCATGTCGGATGTGATGGTGGGCAGTAAATCGAATTCAAACCAGTTGGAGTAGGAGCTACTAGGCTAGGTAGTGTTTACCGTGCCACTCGAAAATATCTGCTGCCAGAGCTGTCCAGGGCAGTGCTGGTGGGGGTTGTTGAGCAGAGGCTGTTTCTGTTGGTGTGGTGCCAAACTGTTGCAGATGGGGCAGGATGTTGTTTTGTTTTGTATGTACTTGCTCATCTCAGGCCAATAGAACATGCTCTGTGCATGAGCCAACATGGCCTCGGTGCCTGAGTGACCATTGTGTGCCTCTTTGTAGTATTCGTCTTGTAAGGATGAGGGGATCACGACTTTGTGACCTTTAACAATGATGCCGTCCTGTATTACCAGCTCATCACGGACTAGAAAGAACGGCTGCACCTCCAGTGGTGTGCTGGATTGTCTGTCTGGCCAGCCTCTTTTAATTATGGATGAGAGTAGCTGTAGAGTGCCATCAGCCGCTATGTGTTCAGCCAGGCGACGCAGGCGTTCCGTGGGAACGAAGCCAACCTTGAGAACAGTAAGCTCATCACATTCATAGGGATGTTGTTCACGAGATACACGTGGTGCATGAGAGAGAGTGTTAGGTGCGAGCATGTCCTTTCCTTTTTTGTAAATGATTCTGGTCGAACCGCTGGAACTGCACCACCATGCACTGCAGTCGTGCAGGTGCTGCGTGTATAGGTTTGTTCAGGATGGTTACAAGTGGTTGGTGGTCGGTTTCGACTGTGAAAGTGTTCCCAAAGATGAAATCCTTAAATTTTGAGCAAGCGAAGACCACAGCTAGCAGCTCCTTCTCGATCTGGGCATATCGCTGTTCGGTGTCCGTCATGGTACGGGAGGCGTACGATACAGGTAGTATAGTCCCATCAGCAGATGTTTGAAGGCAGGCTGCGCCCAGCACGTATTGTGAGGTATTAAAGGTTATCGTGACAGGTCGCTTCATATCGAAGTATGTCAGGGTAGGAACGCTGACCAGCTGTAGTTTTCTTCAATTCAGGCTTAAGACCATCAGAAGCGAATACGTGTCCTACATAGGTGACCTCCGGAACTTGCATTTCTTGGGATTGAATTTTGGGTTAATCTCTCGTGCCCTGTCCAGAATTCGCTTGAGGTTGAGGTCGTGATCCGCTATGTCTTTGCCATACACCAGGATGTCATCTATGATGATGGCACATGGGAGGCCTGTGAACAACTGTTCCATGGTTCTTTGAAATCTTCGCTGGCCGAGTTGATGCCGAATGGCATTCTAAGAAATTTGAATCTGCTAAATGTTGTAGCAAACGTAGTGAGGTTCGAGGACTCATCATCTAGGGGTATCTGCCAGAACTAGCTTTTTGCGTCTAGTAAAGAAAACACTGTTGCGTACACGATTTGTGCCGCGACGTCCTCGACAGTCCTCATCGGATAGTGTGGGCGCTTGATGGCAGTGTTTAGGTCTCTTGGATTGATGCACATGCAGAGCTCGTTTTTGTCTTTCTTTTGCGTGATTACCATGGTGGAGACCCATTCTGTGGGTTCGCTGATTTCGGCTAGTGGAGACCATGTTTTTTAGTTCAATCTCGATTCTGTTGTGCATGGCATGTGGCACGCGGTGGGGGGCACGGACCGCTGGGTCGTCGGTGGGGTCAATGGCGATCTTTTAAGTCGCAGGCAGCTTGCCCAGCTTGCCATCGAACAGATCGGGTCCTCGGATATAAGTAACTTGTGAACAGAGCGATCGAAGGAGACTATCCCTAGGTCCTGGCACACACGGATGCCCAGTAGAGTCACAGAGTCCGATTTTAGGATATAGAAAGTCAGATTTCTTGTGGTGTTTTGCAGCACACATTTAAAGCTAGTTCTTCCAAGAGGATGCAGGACCTCCCCCTCATAAGCATGTAAGGTAGAGCCATCTTTAGTCAAGGTCTCATTATTTTTTATCTTGTTGTAGACATGCAGAGATATTACTTTCACGCGAGCCCCAGTATCCAATTTGGCCTTCACAGGCTTGTTGTTAATTAGCATGGACACAGAGGGATCCAAAAGCTAACCAGCTGTGTGTAGGAGTGTATGCAAAGTAGACTCTTCATACAGGCTAATTGGATCGTCCTCGTGGGCAGCTTCGAGCTGGTCCTGTGAGTCTGAAAATGTTTGGTCTTGTTGCAACAGGTGCAGATTAGACGCTGAGCTGGAAGTTCTGTTCCCGCGGGACCTGCAGCAAACGGCGAAATGGTTCATCATCTCGCAGCAGTTACATGGTTTGCCGTTTGCTGGACAGAACATCTGTCCCTTGTTGTGGAAATAGTTACAGTTCGGACACCTGTGCGGCGGCACATTGATGAAGGGTAGCTCGCATAGTTTCCGGAACTACGCAGTAAGGCATTGGGGTTACGCACAGTCTCAGCAAGTACAACTACCGTCAAGAACGGCTTGCGCGAAGTCAAAAGTCTGCGCTCTCATCAGAGTCTCTCACACCGCCAGGTTCAGTAGAAGCGAAGCTTTGACCTCGTCTGGGTCATTACGATGGACGATGTTGGTGTAGTGTTCATAGTCGATCTCGAAGCGCCTCCATCGTTCACCGATGTCCGAAGATGAGCTGCGCTGGCTTGTGGCACGAGTGAGCCATGGTAATACAAATAAAAACGGATGAAACGCAAATAAAACCCAATATACGGACGCAGTGGGTCACTTCACCCTGTCTGACACCATGTAAATGATTGACGGAACACAGGTCTAGAGTTTGTCATCTTTAATTATAACATATAGCATAGCGGTACAGCAGGTTGTTAGTTCATCACTACCGCTTCCAAGACCACCTAATGTAGGAAGTGGGTGATAATATAAAGTGTACAGTAAGGTGGGGTTAATGATGCTACTCTACTCTGATTGGTTCACATGCAATAACCAATCTACAGACGTATTTCAAAGAGTTTGTGGCCAGGGTGAGAGGTGTCAGAGATGATCTTGCCCGCTCGCTTCTTGGCCCTTGCAGTGTACAGTTCATCAATGGAGGGAAAGTTGCAGCCAATAACCTTCTCTGCTGATTCTCTCTGACAATTTGCTGCAGCCTCCAGGTATCGCGCTTGGTGGCTGAGCCAAACCAGACCATGATGGAGAAGGTGAGAACAGGCTCTACGATGGCCGTGTAGAATTGGACCATCATTGCCTGTGGCAGGTTGTGCTTCCTCAGCTGCCGTAGGAGGTAGATCCTCTGTTGTGCCTTTTTGACTGTGTAGTCGATGGTAGCCCCCCACTTCAGGTCCTTGGAGATGATCGTACCCAGGAACTTAAAAGACTCCACAGATGTGACTGTGGTGTTGTTGATGGTGAGTGGGGTGAGGGGAGGAGGAGCTCTCCTAAAGTCTACATTCAATTCCACTGTCTTAAGAGCATTGAGCTCCAGGTCGTTGCGATGGCACCAGGACGCCAGCTGTGACAATTCTTGTCTGTAGGCAGATTCCTCCCCATCCTGGATCAGTCTGTGAGGGATAAGATGATTAAACCACCATCATTGCGAGGGGCCGAGTGATTGAAGTCACCGACCTTGTGATGGGCCGAGAAGTTGGAATCACCAACCTTGTGATTCGAACAAACAGTCAGACCTTCAGAGCTGTTGATCTTCTTCTTATCGAGTCCACACACAAGATTAGAAGTTGTTCAGCCAGAGCTGAACACACTTCTCGGCATCTGCACAATGGTGTCTGTCTTGCGCTTCTTGTGCTTCTTGTGCGTGGTGGTGGAAAGATTGGTTGAAACAGGGCCGCGACGTGAACGCTCTTTCCTTGGCCCCAGAGCTGTTGATAACATTGTAGAATAACAAGATGAGGTAAGGAATGTAGCTGACAACACAGAAGCTATTCTTTAGGTCAAAGGCAATTAAGTAGGTAGGGCAGATACTGCGCATGCTTAATAAGTTAAATGAATATTAACTTTACGCCCCTCATGACCAAGAACCTAATTTAAATGTACATGCGATGTATGATGTGGGAGGAGAGGGAATGATTGATGACGCACGGAGGGGAGGGTTGGAAGATTGTGAACCTCGGTACCCTGATTGGAAGGGGTCAGAAGGGGAGGCGTCCGATCAATAAAGACTGTATACTGAATTGTATAAAAATAGACGTTTTTCCTTTGCTCAGGGTGTCTCAACTTGGAGAGGCACCCGATTCTGCAGACTCGCAAATAAAGCATTTCTTGTTTCCACGATTTAGTCTCTGAGTAGTGATTGTGAGCACAAACAATATATCTCACAAGTTGGGGGCTCGTCCGCGATCGCCACTCCGGCCGCTTGACGGAGGCACGAAAGGAAGGGAAGGTGCACCCTGCTGATTTCAGCAGTCTCTGATCTCCTTGCTTGTCGTCAGCGGTTTGAGCGAGTGACATTCGGACAAGAGACTCTGGAAATAAGAGGGAATCCGGTGAAAGGGATCAATCAATCGAGCAATTCCTGTGCACAGGACTCGGGTAAGAATATTAACTATTAAGTATTACTCGGGCGATTGGGTTCTGTTGGACGGGAAAAGGTCTGACAGGGATGGGTAACCAGAACGGGCAAAGTAAGGGCCCGGGGGAAAAAGGCTCAAACTGGTGAAGATCCGCACATTCCGCCTGATAGTCCATTGGGGCGGATGTTGCACGGATGGGGTGAGGGGGGGGGGGGGGGATGAGGTGTGCGTCTGGCTTATTGAGACATCCGAAGAGTTGTCGGATTGAGAAATAAGTGGCGTTGGAACCCAACCCAAAGAACCCCCGTGGTCAGGGCATCTGCTCCTCCCGTGAGGGGGGGGGGCGAGAACCAGGGACCCCAAACTTTCAAAGAAGAGAAAGAGGAAGGGGTGAATGGAGGGACCAAGGTTGGGGTCCCCCGGGAAATAAAGAACAAGGATCAGGGGGATCGCGCACCGGGCCATCCCGGTGTTATCATTGTCACAAAGAAGGACACTTTAAAAGAGAATGTCCAAAGATAAGGCATGAAGTACAATCGTACACACTGATGGAGGAATAGGGGGGTCAGGGGTTCCCCTCCTTGGGGGGTGTAGGAAATACACGGGAACCCTTGGTAAACTTAAAATTAGGTCCCCAAGGAGAAGACACGGTATTTATGGTGGACTCAGGGGCGGAAAGATCAAGTGTAACCAGGATACCGGAGGGAATGGGATTAGGGGAAAAGCAAGTCAAAATCTCTGGAGTAGGGGGAAAGGTAATGACAGCTCCCGAGATAGAAGGAGTAATGGTAAGATATGAAAATCGAGAGGCCATGGAAGACTTAATCCTGGTGCCCCAGGCAGGAATAAATCTGATGGGAAGGGACTTACAAGTTCAATTAGGAATGGGCACAGCTCCCGTAGGTGGACAGATTATAGTACAACTATATAAATTGACGACCGAAGATGAAGAAAGAATAGTCTCACAGGTGTGGGCAAGAGAGGGAAATAGGAGAGGGCTAAGAATACCACCTCTGAGGATAGCCTTGCGAGAAGGAAGTGAAGTAGTACAAGTAAGACAGTATCCGATTTCAATGGAAGGAAGGAAAGGGCTGCAGCCAATTATAGAAAACTTACTGAAGGATGGAGTATTGGAGAGTTGTATGTCCCCCTACAACACGCCAATACTCCCTGTAAGAAAGACTGATGGAACGTTCCGACTGGTCCAGGACCTAAGAGAATTGAATAGGGTAGTTAGGGCTCGACACCCGGTAGTCCCAAATCCTTATACCATAATGGGACGTATACCCCCTAACCATAGGTGGTTCAGTGTGGTAGATCTGAAAGACGCCTTTTGGAGCTGCCCCCTGGCTGAGGAAAGTAGAGACCTCTTTGCATTCGAGTGAGAAAACCCAGACACACTGAGGAAGCAACAGTATCGATGGACTGTGCTCCCTCAGGGATTTACTGAATCCCCGAACCTGTTCGGGCAAATATTAGAACAAGTATTAGAGGATGTTCCCAGGACCTATGGGACACAATTATTGCAGTACGTAGATGATTTGTTACTCTCAGGCGGAGAAGAAGAGCCAGTAAGGGATGCAACCATAACCCTCTTAAACTTTTTAGGGGAAAATGGATTGAGAGTGTCCAAAAATAAACTACAATTTGTAGAACAGGAGGTTAAATATCTAGGACACCTGATTAGTGACGGGAAAAGGAGAATAAACCCCGAAAGAATAGCTGGGATCACTGGGCTGCCGATGCCAAGGAACAAAAAATAAATCAGGAAGTTTCTCGGGTTAATTGGATACTGTAGATTATGGATAGACAATTACACCCGACAAGTCAAGTTCTTGTATGATAAATTGTGTGAGGAGACTGATAAAGTACAATGGGATTCTGAGGACGAACAGAGATTTGGAGAAATAAAGAATAGCCTGATCACCGCACCGGTACTGACCCTCCCGTCCATCGATCAACCATTCCATCTCTTTGTTAATGCGGAGAATGGAATTGCGTTGGGAGTACTGACACAAAAGAGAGGAGGGAAGCGACAGCCAGTCGCATTCCTTTCTAAACTCTTGGATCCGGTATCACGAGGGTGGCCTGTATGTATTCAAGCGGTCGCAGCAACAGCAATATTAGCGGAAGAAAGTAGAAAATTGACATTTGGAGGTGACCTGGTAGTATCTACTCCCCACACGGTCCGGACAATACTAACTCAGAAGTCCAACCGGTGGTTGACTGACTCCAGGATCCTAAAGTACGAAGTGATACTTATGGAAAAAGACGATTTGACCATTCTGACCGATAAGAATTTAAACCCTTCCCAGTTTTTATACTCGGCGGATGACGAGCAGGAAGGGCAGAGACCAGAACACTACTGTAGCGAAGTTATAGAACTACAGACCAAGAGCAGGGAGGATTTGGAGGAGCAGCCTCTGGTAGAGGGAGAAAGGTGGTTTATAGACGGTTCTTCCCGCTGTATAAATGGAAAAAGATATAGTGGGTATGCCATAATAGAAGGAGAAGGATTTGAAGGAGTGGAGGCGGGCAGGTTGCCAGGTAGTTGGTCGGCTCAGTCATGTGAATTGCATGCCTTAATACGGGCGTTAGAATTGTTGGAGGGGAAGGAAGGAACGGTGTACACCGACTCCAAATATGCATTTGGAGTAGTGCACACGTTTGGGAGAATATGGAAAGAAAGGGGGATGATTACAGCAAGAGGAAAGGAGTTGGCACATGAGCAATTAATTGAGAAGGCGCTGGAAGCATTACATTTGCCAGAAAGGATAGCGGTGGTCCATGTGGCGGGACACCAAAAGGGGAACTCATTAGAAGCAAGGGGAAATGAAGCGGCAGACAGAGCCGCCAAAAAGGCAGCGACAGAAGGAACAGTGAGGATGTTGTCTTTAATACCATTAAGGGAAGGAGTAGGAAAGATACCTGTATTCTCACAGGAGGAGGAGGATAAAATGAATGAGTTAGGGGCTCGGCGTTCCACTGACGGGAGGTGGTGGACGCCGGATGGGAAACAAATGTTAACCAAAGGATTAACTCGGGATTTGATGACACAACTGCACTCCCAGTCACATTGGGGAGCGCAGGCCCTGTGTGACACACTACTACGGACCTACGCTTGCCGAGGTATCTATACTTTGGCTAAGCAGACAGTCTCCGGTTGTGTGTTATGTCAGAGGGTTAACAAGAAGGTAATGAGAGCTGTCCCTGGTGGAGGACAACAATTGGCTATAAGACCCTTCCAGAGAATACAGGTAGATTTTACAGAACTTCCAAGAATACAAAGGTGGAAGTACCTCCTAGTAGTTGTAGACCATTTCACCAGGCGGGTGGAAGCATTTCCCACGATAAATGCCACCGCTCAGGCAGTAACCCGGATATTATTAGAACAAATCATTCCCCGATACGGGGTCATCGAATCCATAGATTCCGACCGAGGAACACATTTTGCCTCTAAGGCTCACCTGTTGGTTTGCAGTACCTTGGTAATAAATTGGAAATTGCATACACCCTGGCACCCCCAGAGTTCTGGGCGAGTGGAAAGGATGAATGCAACCCTTAAAACACAGATAACTAAGTTAATGGAGGAAACCAGACTACCCTGGACTAAGTGTTTACCAATTGCATTATTAAGAATACGAACGGCACCCCGTAAAGATATTGCGGTGTCTCCCTACGAAATGTTGTTTGGGCGGCCCTATCTTGGAAAGGTAGAGGGCACGCCGACCTTCGAAGGCAGCGATGTGTTCCTGAGGAACTATTTACTGGCAGTGTCTCGTTCCCTTGCAGAATTAAAAATAAAAGGACTGTTGGCACAAAGTCCACCACTCGACTTTCCAATACACGCTATAAAGGCCGGTGACTGGGTACTGATTAAAAGTTGGAAGGAGGAGAAACTGCAGCCCCGGTGGACTGGCCCATACCTGGCATTGCTGACAACGGAGACAGCAGTACGAACAAAAGAAAAAGGGTGGACACATGCGGCCCGGGTTAAAGGACCCGTTGACCCACCGTCAGTTCCTGAGAAAGACGATCAGTGGACGGTAAAACCAGGGAATAAGCCCCTGGCATTAACTTTCAGTAAGAAATAAGTGTATGAAACTAACAGCATGAAAGGAGCAGTTGTAGTATTACTAACTATGTATGTAACCATTATAAGAAGTGTTAATAACTGTGATAAGTGCTACCATCCTATCAGATATGGTGGGCGAACAACCAGATCATTTACCTATCATTCCCATGTAAGTGATGATTGCTACGACCTAAGGACTAGAGCTGTTTGTCAGGACAGAGGGAGGGGGTATTATGTAGTAGAAAATAAGGGACATGTAGGAAGTGGGGAGAAACCTGTTTGTGGACTTGGCCCTCCGGATAGCCAGAACCCTGAATGTGACTAACTGTTGGGTTTGTGGAGGACCGATGATGAGCTCACGCTGGCCATGGAGAGGATCTATCATTGAGGTATGGGACCTGATAAAGTGGAATTTGACGGTGGGAAGAGATCGAAGTCCCCAGGAATGGGTCCTGACACACACCCCGGTTGGAACTGAGTGTATCGCCAGGCCCTGGGCAAAGGATGCCATCCTAGTAGGCAGCAGCCCCTGCCAGCGCATCATCACCCAGTGGCCAAATCAATCCCGAGTGTGGTGGCCAGAGGAACCTCAATGGTATCCCACTGTAAAGGATGAAGGAAACTGTACTATCTGGATGAAGACTGATGGAAGCGAATCGACTGGATTATGGAATTGCACCGGGAACAACCCTTACCAGGGAATCCCAGTGTTGCAGGACATATGGGACAATGTTACCTCTAGTGGACCGGCCCCTGAAGGACTGCTATGGATATGCGGACACAAGGCATACTCAGTATTGCCAGAAAAATAGAGTGGGACTTGTTTAATTGGACTGATACAACCAGGGTTTTTTTTGTTGACCACTGAGGAGGGGCGGTCGCTAGGAACACCCATCTTTGATGATCTACACCGAACGAAGAGAGGAATGGACATCGGAAAATGGGAAAATGATGAGTGGCCACCTGCAAGAATCATCTCATATTATGGACCAGCCACTTGGGCACAGGACGGATCCTGGGGCTACCGGACCCCAGTGTATATGTTAAATCAGATCATAAGACTACAGGCAGTGCTGGAAGTAATTAGTAACCAGACTGCATCTGCACTAGAGATGTTGGCAAAGCAGCAGACACAGATGAGAACAGCGATATACCAAAACCGTTTGGCCTTAGACTACTTACTAGCCGAAGAGGGAGGAGTATGCGGAAAATTCAACCTCTCTAATTGCTGCCTAAACATAGATGACAACGGGCAAGCAGTAATGGATATATCAGAAGGAATCAGAAAAATAGCACATGTCCCGGTACAGAGATGGAACACAATCATGGGAGCAGGATGGTGGGATTACATCTTAGGAGGAGCCTGGTGGAAAGCGGTGGGACTGGTGATTTTATGGGCATTAGCTGCATTGATCTTATCCCCTGTTGTATACCATGTCTCAGGGTTCTTATAACTAGAAGTATAAGCCAAATGCAGGCAGTTGTAGTCCCCATGGGGGAGAAAGGGGGTGTCCAGAAGATAATGATAATGAGGCCGAGAGAGGACCCAGAGGAAAGAGAGATAAAAAGAATGTTATTAGCTTTGGAACAGCAGGAAGTCTAGGAATGGGGTTTAATACAGGATGCGTAGCAAAAGAAAAAGGGAGGATTGTGAGGGATAAGATGATTAAACCACCATCATTGCGAGGGGCCGAGTGATTGAAGTCACCGACCTTGTGATGGGCTGAGTAATTGGAATCACCAACCATGTGATTCGAACAAACAGTCAGACCTTCAGAGCTGTTGATAACATTGTAGAATAACAAGATGAGGTAAGGAATGTAGCTGACAACACAGAAGCTATTCTTTAGGTCAAAGGCAATTAAGTAAGTTAGGGCAACAGATACTGCGCATGCTTAATAAGTTAAATGAATATTAACTTTACGCCCCTCATGACAAAGAACCTAATTTAAATGTACATGCGATGTATGATGTGGGAGGAGAGGGAATGATTGATGACGCACGGAGGGGAGGGTTGGAAGATTGTGAACCTCGGTACCCTGATTGGAAGGGGTCAGAAGGGGAGGCGTCCAATCAATAAAGACTGTATACTGAATTGTATAAAAATAGGCGTTTTTCCTTTGCTCGGGGTGTCACAACTTGGAGAGGCACCCGATTCTGCAGACTCGCAAATAAAGCATTTCTTGTTTCCACGATTTAGTCTCTGAGTAGTGATTGTGAGCACAAACAATATATCTCACAAGTCCAATCAGGCTTGTGTCGTCCGCAAACTTGAGAAGCTTGACAGAGGTGTCTGTGG
The DNA here is from genome assembly GCF_010909765.2 of Amblyraja radiata. Classification (NCBI taxonomy): domain Eukaryota; kingdom Metazoa; phylum Chordata; class Chondrichthyes; order Rajiformes; family Rajidae; genus Amblyraja; species Amblyraja radiata. The sequence continues at coordinate 44,152,062 of NC_045959.1, forward strand.
AGGTGCAGTAGTTGGTGTAGAGAGAGTAGAGGAGAGGAGAGAGTACGCAGCCTTGCGGTGCTCCTAGGCCGAGCGTTTGCAGGTCCGAGATGTGCTTTCCCAGCCTCGCACGCTGCTTCCTGTCTGTCAGGAAGCTGGTGATCCACCGACAGAGGGGTTCAGGCACAGTCAACACGGAAAGTTTGGAGTGTAGTAGCTCTGGCACAATGGTAAAGACACAGAGATCACTTGCATCCCCAAGCACACATCACTAGGCCAATACAATAAAGACCTCAGATTTGGACAGTTTCATTTGGTGATTTCTTGCCACAGGTCCATCACTACAGATAAATCCAATGACTTCCCCTCATGTTAAGTGCAGCCAACTTACTTGATCTGCATAAATAATAGGCTTATGCACACATAGAATAATTTAATTTACTTTCAAAAATTATGTGTGAACTCTTGTCCTCATTAAGGTGAGAGACTCCATTCCCCTCGCGATGTCGCGGAGTGACGCCTGTTTGGTGGTGAATAGTCACCCAAAGAGTCATACCTTTTTCTGGTCGCCGCTGGATTTTCAACAGGCTGAAAATTTTCAGCAACCTGCTGTGACTATGACGGGTGCCGGCAAGTCGCCGAAAAAATCGCGTAAGTGGGACAGGCCCTTTAATAATCATCTTTCTCGTTTCTTTGTAGAAGGATATATGTAGCAGAAACATATGCAATCTCTGGGGTAATTCTGACTCGTACTGATATTGTGACATAACAATGTCGTCTGGAGAGATTTAATTATATGAATCAGTAAAATCATAAACTTGATTGAAATCCTTGTGCAAAGTGCTTTTTTCACAATGTTAAGGGGCTGTCCCACTTGGGCGACCTAATTGGCGAGTTTAGAAGAGTTTGAAAAAATGACATGTCGAAGACCTCCTTCAACTATGTAGAAGAACTCCTTCGACTATGTTGAAGGCTAGTTGAAGGCTAGCTTCCACGAGCTTCAGACTAACTTCAGGAAAATTGGACACCGAAAAGTGGAGCGTGAAGACAATCTCCTTCGATCTCCGACCTCCCTTCGATTATGATGATTATCTACGACTACCTTTGATTACCTTTGACTACCCTCGACTACCTACGACCAACATGCCGACCTACTACGACCTACTACGACTAAACCAACGAGTAAAAAAAGTATTGATTTTTTCCATGGCGACCTTTTTTTTACTTGCAGGCATTTTTTAACATATTGAAAAATACGCCACGACCTAGCTGAGGCCTCGAGTACACGGGGACTACTCTCGAGCATGAAGGAGAGTTACAAAGACTTCCTATGTCCTCTTATCGACCATGCTGCAAGTATGAGGGCAAACTCGCCAGAACTCGCGGATTAGGTCGCCCAAGTGGGACAGGCCCTTTATATTAATTACAGACACATAAATATGTAACCGGTCAGTGATACACCATTTCCAATTACCTGCCAAAGACGTTTAGTTTAGTTTAGTGATAGAGCATGAAAACAGTCCTTTTGGCCCACTGAGTCCGTGCCGACCAACAATTCACCCATACACTCTGTCCTACACACGAGGGACAATTTAGAGAAGCCAATTAACCGACAAACCTACACGTCTTTGGAATGTGGGAGGAAACCGGGCCATCCAGAGAAAACTCACACGGTCACAGGGAGAATGTACAAACTCCGTACAGACAGCACCCGTAGTCAGGATCGAACCCGGTCTCTACTCTACCGCTGCGCCAATGTACCCAAGTGTTAAATCTTTGTTATAAATGCCTTGGTCGATCTATTAGAATTCACAGTAACTTACATGGTTACAGTTATGAATGCCTTTTTGCACAATGAATTCTAAAAAACGTTTCTCATAAACTTTTATTTACCACTCATGGAACACAGTTGAAATATTATTGTTGTATTATTTAAACAATCAACTTTCCATTAATATCAGCTTGTGGATTTCAAAGTGGATGACAAGTTTACAGTGGTACAATTTCAGTACAAATCTTACAAAATATTTCAAAACACAGAGTCAATAATATTACAATACTTGATATATAATACAATGCAATGTAAAGTGAAACAAATTTAACCAATGTATGATTAATTGCATGGGAAGGGGCACTGATTTTTCAAACTACTTCTTTTGTTTTTCAACCAGTTTAATTTTGTTAACTAATGCTACAGATTATAAGCACTATTTGGTTCCTTATGAAATTGTTTTCAAACTATGCCATGGAATAACTGATAAATGGTGAATTTCAACTTTGGCAATTATGTTAATAGGGAGATATCAGATTAGCTGCATGTTCTACATCTTTCACTAATTTTATTGCCAAATGCAAATTTGACCTTAGCGCACCTTTAAAGTCTAACCCTTAAATTAGAAAAACTAATGATCTCAGAAGATTTTCTGTTTTCACTGCTACAGAAAACACGCGGCATTGTAGATTTTGATAGGATCAAACATGTGTAAATTTAAGCCAATTTTAAGCCTAGATCTTTGAAATGCATCTCAAAGTATCAATATGTTCATTTTATATATAAATAGAGAATATTAATATTTCGCATCTTATATAAAGTTGGATGTTCTGCGAATATGGGATATCAAAAATGGTTCAGAAGAGTTCTGATTCAAGAGAGGAAAATATAGAGCAGGGGCAGCCCTGCTGAAGGCTCATTCTTCCTGCCTGTAAATGAAAGATTAAAGAATCTACTTTGCCAGTCCATTTCTGGCTTGTTCCCTATTCATAATGTGTTAGACTTCCCAGCACACACCTAGGGTGAACATTACATTATTGAGAACCAAGCAGCATATTTCTGGAAAAAACTGTCAGTTTCAGGCAGGTACACTGGTTGCTTTCAATTTAGAACTGCAATTGGCATCATTGGAAAGGAAGGATTATGGGAAATCTCCTGTTCCATTCTGATTATAAGGTTGTTTATGGTGGCCAATTAGCCTACTAAAATGTACATCTGCGACATGTTGGAAGCAACCCAAAGTAAACCCTTGCTATCACAAGGAGATCCGGCAAACCCTGTGAGGTACTGTAGTCAAGGCTGAAACCAAATCTCTGGTGCTGAAAAGCAGCAGCTCTACTAATTGCTCCAAAATGTTGACCCATTTGTGCAGTACAAGTAGGTACTAATGAGATATCAAACATTCATGAACTAATTACAATGGGTTTTTAGAATATTTATAATCTATGCACCAACATTTTAGAACTGTATGACTGGGTCTTGCTTGAAGCAACACAAAAAGGCTATTATTATTTCATTCATTCCTGCACTTAACATACAGCGAGCTTTCAAAAAAACATGAAACTAATTCTAAATTTTCTCAAAACTGGGCAGCTGTGAACGGCTTTGCATCTGAATGCTTCTGTCATGGTCTGCCTTTGATCAACAGAACAGTGCAGGATTCTGCAGAAGAATGGCCAACCTTCTCTTCCTAGCTTCAATGAGACTTTTAACTGCATCCAATAGTCTTTGCTCCCTATCCCATCCCCAGGTAAAACATTGCAGGAGAAGATGAAGTATTCAGAGATTTATAAATTGTAATAAAATTTAAAGCATCTTTTAATATATTACTTCCACAAGAGTTTTGAGAAATTTAGAATTTGTGCATTTTTTAATCTCTCTATGTCAAGTGCAGTGGCGAAGCCTCCTGTGCAGTTTCAAGCAAGACCAATTCATATATTTCTAAACAGTTAAAAGGCATTTTTATTAAATTACCTGATAATCGGTTTTCACAGGTAACTTTCTCTCCTGCCCTGAAGGCACAGGCCATGAAATTCACCATGTTTTGGTCACTATGAGATTAAAATATATTATAGGATCAATTGCAAAACGTGGACAGCAATTACTGGTGCCCACAGTACATGATCTGACTTCAGATTGCTTCCAATGTGAGAGACTTTACTGCGCACAGCATCACTGGTCGCGCAGCATTGATGATAACTGGTATGCATCACGCTACACATCGCTACGCTTGGGTTGTGAATACTTGAGAGCAAAACAGTGTGGCCTTCATCTAGCAGAGCAGCCCTAACACAGGGAGAAGCCCACCTTGAACAGTTCTTTAAAAAATAGACCACACTTGGGACAATTCAGTGGTAGAGTTGCTGCCTTACAGCGCAAGAGACCCGGGTTCAATCCTGACTACGGGTACTGGCTGTACGGGGTTCTTATGTACTCCCCGTGATCGTGTGAGTTTTCTCCGGGTGCTCTGGTTTCCACCCACACTCCAAAGACGTGGAGGTTTGTAGGTTAATTGGCTTTGGTAAAAATCGTAAGTTATCCCTAGTGTTGGATAGTGTTAGTGTACGAGGATCATTGGTTGGCGTGGACTCGGTGGGCCAAAGGGTTTGTTTCCATTCTGTGCCTCTAAACGAAACTAAATTAAACTAATTTTCTTAATTGTTGAGAAAAGCAATCCCTCCTCCTATGCAGCAAACACCTAGCTATTACAGTGTGTTTCAGGCAAGATATTCTGCTTAACAGCTCTGGACGAGGGTGAGGGGCCAGAGGGGACACGTCTCCCCCATGTTTTGATAGCGAGTTCCACTCTTGGGTGGGGGGTGCAACCAAACCTTTCCTTCCATGTTTTCAATTACAACCACAAACATGAGATTTACTGACAGATTCATGGCAGCTGCTTCCATGACCATCCTGACTTCCTTTACAACAGATCATCCAAAGCAGCTCATATAAAAAAAATCTTTCAAGCTTTAATATTCCATAAAAATATATAGAAAATATATTGGCGTTTAATATTTTTTCAGTGATATAAAATTTCTTCATCAATTAAGAGCTATAGTGCGCCAGTTATTAAATTATTAACATTTGCTTTAATTAATGCTTTCTGCAACCAAGTTCCTTATTTCACAACTCAATTGTGCAATTTTGAGATACGTTTTTCCTTTGGAATTTCCATTGAAATTAATTTGTATATCACCAAATGTAAATCTCTGCCCTGAGCCAATATGATTGAGCAGAATAATGGATAAGAATTTGCAGTGATGGCACAAGGCTATTTAACTTTCTGGGTTCGTTTCTTTGAGGCCAGCTTTTTCTTCAGGTCAAACATCTCCAATGGAAAATCCAAGCCAGATTTGTTTCTAAAATGTAATTTTAAAATATATTCCTTGAAATATTTGAAGGAGGAATTTGGTATGGTTTGACGAATGGAGCTAAAAGGGTGCTCATTGGCATTATTTGTTGGCATTTTAATCAATCTCTAGTCTACTACTTGAGCTTAACCTAATGTTAAATAGCCGAAAATGACTGAAAAGCTTTTTAGAACCATTGCTAGTTGTATTAGAATACAGTAGTCAGTTTCCTTCATAAACTAAAAGTCTTTTTTTTTTTAATGTTTTATCGTTTACTTGTACTTGAAGACTGAATGTTAAGAAACTCCTTGCATTAAAGCAAATAAATGAATTCAGAAAAACTCACAATGGAGAATTTGATCAGGCAAGGCAAGTGTCCATTTAATTTCAAATTCTCTGCAATAAGTGTCTGCAGCTCTAAGTCTGTGTAAAAAATCGTAAAAGCTTGCATTGCACTGATTGCACTTAAAATTCCACAATGTTTCAGCTATTTGTGCTGATATCGAACAAATTAAATGAAAAAGGAAACAAAGCAACCAAGGATGAAGTTCAGGCACATAACTGTAATCAGCGTTAAACTGCCTAAATGATTAAGTATTCAGGCTTTACCTGGTAAAGAGGTCACCATTTGTGATTTATTGTGCACCATGTGTAATGCTCCTGATAACTGAACAATTCAAAAGTACATTACATTTCCTGAAAACTGCTCCATTTCTCCTCTATTTTATATTAATTATGAATGAGAGTTATCAAAGTTAATGCAAGTAGCAAAGAATAATAAGCAGATAGTGAGACAATTAAGCTACCATTCTAATATAACAAAAACAAAATACGGCAGAAGTGTGAAAAGTAGGAAATAAACCAGAAAATGGAACAAATTGATCTCCAACATTGACTGTGCTTCGTCCTTCAAATGTGCTGTCTGACCTGTTGAGTATTTCCAGCACTCCTGCTTTTATATTAATCCAGTATTTCTGACTTTTTCTCTAAAAAATGCCCCATAGCTTTTGTTGTAAAAATACATTGCATGCCACAGAAACTGAATTTTCAGAAAGTTCTGATGATATCTCCCCTTGGAGCAAAAGGCATGAATCAATTGTTGTCTGTGGTACTAATTGTGTTAGTATGTGGCATTGAGTAGTGACTTTTGTCATGCCATAAGACGTTTTATCATGTTAAAAACACAAGAGAAATAATTTGTTATTAAGGTTAGGGGATAATGCCATCAAACCAAAGGGCCAAAATATTTATTTATGAAATGAAATGCTGAGGATCTAATGAAAATAATGATATGGGAGGAAGAAGAAGGGTAGATAAGTAATCAGAGGCAGTGTTGGATCGTGAGTGCAATCCTCTGTAAATGTTGCAGAAATGTAACTTGTTTTTGGCACAAGAGCCTGCTCATGTGCTACCTGAAAATACAGATGTGTTTGTGTCTGAGCTGCCTGGGGCTTAATTCCCATTGTGATGGGAAAATACATAAGTGATCACAAATCTGATTATTGTGATCATTAGCACCCTTAAGATTGTCCTATTTGTCTTCCATATTTAATATCTTAGCTAAGTTCTTTGAAGTTATGCCTGATGCGGGTTAGCAGGGATTTTAAATAAAATGTTTAGCACCATGAGAAGCTATACTGCCTCAGCTATCCAGACCATAGCTTATTAAGTTATTAGTATTTGCTTTAATTAATGCTATCTGCAAGCAAGTTCTATAGTTCATCTAACTGACCCTCCAGTTTTAACATCAACCCAGGTGCAAACCTATACATAACCATTAGGTTTAAATAATAAACTGTTTTTACAAGTTGTTAACATTACATCACATCCATTCACAAAACGTTCTGAGAACTGCTTTCTATTCCCACCTGGTAAATAAAAAGATAGCAATATTCTGAAGTATTATGCTGTTGTTGTTCTTCATAAATACAGTGCCTTGAGTTGATATAATACATATTGCATTTCTACGAGCTAACTCGATGGAAGTTAAAAGCAGTAAAATGATAATAGTAAATGTCTCTGGAAGATGATAAATTTAAGGCAAAGTTTTCAGTGATAATAATGGGTATATAATGTGTTCTGTGAAGTCTCTTCAGCTAATTAGTAACTCTGTTGAGGAATCCTAATATTGGCATTGCTATTTTTTTCTGGAATCTGGACAGATCACTTGAACCAGTATAAGTAGTTTGAGGTTACTCGCGGGAAGCACTGATTGCTGTTGCAGACTCCACCATAACTGGGTGGACAAGCTGAGCAGGGCCTTCCAACTTTATACGGTGCTTCTCCAATCCAGTTTCCCCTAAACAAATATTAAAACAAGCAATGAACTTGCAATAGATATTTGACAAAAGGTTATAGACAGAAAACATTACAAGGGAAATTCATTTGATACATGTTTCTGCAATGAGACCTTTACTGCTTGTCGTGCTCTTCAGAAAACTATGAGTTGATGGACCTAATGGAAATAAGAAGTGTTGGAGGAACTCAGCGGGTCAGGCAGCATCTCTGGAGAACATGGATAGGCGATGTTTCGGGTTGCGACCCTTCTTCTGAAGAAATGTCACCGATGTTCTCCGGAGATGTTGCCTGACCTGCTGGGTTACTCCAGCACCGTGTCTTCTTTTATTTTTGTAAACCAGCATCTGCAGTTCCTTGTTTCTATGACCTAATGGAAATATTGTGCTTAGTTGTCTGAATACACTCTAATCTGAGGAGTCAATAAGAAATAAGTGGGCAAGTCTCTGGGTTGAGAGTATCCCTTTGTAAAACTGGTTTAATATGTGTTCAACAATATATTTATTTGTGTTGGCATTTCACACAACTGTCCAATTATTGACAATATACCTTTTTTGATATTGTTTGTGTGAAATTATATTAAAGCATTTTCATACACCTTTATATAAGAACCTCTGGTCTTCAAATTATTTTCCCAATTGACAGTTACCTTGATAAAAAGTTGTGCAACTATTTTCCAGGACCTAATCAATGATGTAAAATGGGCTGACTCAATTTATGAGTAAAGAAAAACAACATTTAATTCACGAGTCTGGTCCACAGCATTCTTATTCAATGAGGCAACTAAAGTGCTAATTTCACAGAAAATCAACCAGTGGTATTGTAATTTGTAACTAATAGAAGCCCTTTAATGCAGTGCACACGTGGAATTTACATAAACCATGCACCAATTTAGTTATAATAGCTGGCCATTGATTACTACTCTCTTTATTTTCCTACTTCAACTTCACCATGATTTGATGAGTTGTTAGCATCTCTTCAAGCTTGTACTGATTAAAGCCAATATGCTCTTACTAAGGCAGAGATGGTGAGAAGTCACACGGATCCCAGTATTGTGTTTGATAGCCAAAGCTGAATAGTGAAAACAGGCACACAGATGTTCAATTGGAACTCTCGAGGAGTTAATAATGACTGAGAGATGGAAGAGGCAGGCACACATTGAAACACCAGCAGTAAGAAAACACTTTCACAGTCAATACCAAGAAGCCAAGGCTCAATGGTCTCACTGCAAGACAGTCAATGACCTCACATTTGGTCAGATCAATTAAAATACTCTAAACTTACCTACGACTCAATGTACTATGAATTATCCACCAACAAGACTGAGCAATTAGAAGTCTTGCCTCTCATTCCTTTTCCCAACATACCCTCACGTGCTTACCCATACTTGCAGACTCCATAATGCCGGAGTCTTGCAAAATGTGGTGTCATGTGGATGGTGCAGAGCAAGCTGAATAAATTGTTTATTGTCCACCAAAGCCACATTCCTTGCCATGACACAAAATACTGGAGTAACGCAGCGAGAACATGGATAAATGACATTTTGGTTTGGGTCCCTTCTTCAGTTTGAACAAGGGTCCCGAGCCTAAATGTTGCCTTCCCATGTTCTCCAGAGATGCTGCCTGGCTGGCCCGCTGAGTTACTACAGCACTTTGTGTCTTTTTTGCAAAACACCATCTGCAGTTCATTGTGTCTGCATCTTCCTTGCTTTGATATGGTGGTTTTGTCAAAGCCACCATATTTTATGAGTGTTTCTAAATATTCCTATTAGTGAAGTCATAGAATGATACAGTGTGGAAACAGGCCCTTCAGCCCAACTTGCCCACAATGGTCAACATGTCCCAACTACACTAGTCCCACCTGCCAGCATTTGGTCCATATCCCTCCAATCCTGTCCTATCCATGTACCCGTCTAAATGTTGGGATAGTTCCTGCCTCAACTACTTCCTCTGGCAGCTAGTTCCTTACACCCACCACCCTTTGTGTGAATGTTATGTTTTGTTTATAAATATCTTATAGTTTCCTACTTACCATTAGTAATAATAGAATTTTGTTCTGGATATTTAATTATTTTTATTTAACTTTCCCATCGTAGGTGCTTCAACACATATATCCAGAGCAATAGTTCAGACTTCCACAGTTGTTTATTTATTTCAATACTGTAAAGCTGTATTTTCAAGAGAGAGCTAGATAGGGCTCTTAAAGATAGGGGTGTCAGGCGATATGGGGAGAAGGCAGGAACGGGGTACTAATTGGGGATGATCAGCCATGATCACATTGAATAGTAGCGCTGGCTCGAAGGGCCGAATGGCCCACTCCTGCACCTATTGTCTATTGTCAACCCAATTTGCTATCTAATATCAAATGAAGCATACAAGTCTGTAAAATCATGAAAGAAATAGATATGATGAATTTTACACAGGAATCAAGAGACAGAGCGTATAGGTTTAAGGTGAGAACAGAAGATGTAATAGGAACCTAAGGGGCAACTTTTTCACTCAGAGGATGATGGGTACATGGAATGAGCTGCCAGAGGAGGTAGTTGAACAGATACCATAACAGCATTTAAAAGACACCTGGATAGGAAACGTTTAAAGGGATAGGGAGCACATGTGGACCAATAGGACTGACTTAAATGGGACATCTTGGTCAGCATGGATTATTTGGGTCAAATGACCTGTCTCATGCTGTTTGACTTTATAACTCTGTCTACGTAGTATTATCATTTAGTGTAGGAAGGAACAGCAGATGCTGGTTTAAACCGAAAAGTCACAAAAAGCTAGAGTAACTCAGCAGGACAGGCAGCATCTCTAGAGTCTGAAGAAAGGTCTCGACCCATTCCTTCTCTACAGAGATGCTTCTTGTCCCATTATCATTTAGTGGCTGGATTAAAAATAATGCAATTAATGAAGGTGAATCTGAGCACTTACTTTGGAGAATAGTTGCACACAAGGTAAACAGCATTCCGCCATCTAGCTCCCCAGACATTCATGTAGTTGCAGGTGTGGATTGCACATCCTATTTTGTTGGATGTTGCCCAAACCATCTGAAACAATGAAAGTATCGTTATCAATTATTATGGCATATTGTTTTATAAAATATTGTAATGCAAATGTCAGACAAAATATCACAATCATCTTTACCTGGGTGTAGTGAGTGCACACTGGTCCATAACATCTCATGGGACATCTGGGATTACATTCTTGAGGATATGGAAAACGGTAATCTTTCACTTCATCATACCAAGGTTTCACTAGTTGTAGAATATTCCGATAGCTGTTCAGAGTAAAATAATTGTTTTAACTGATAGCTGTCTGCTAATAAGGCTAAAGCAAGAACGAAATGCTTACATTCATATGTTGATTTTCTCATCCACCAAACCACTTCATAGCCTATTATGTAAAAATAGTTGCTTTACACCACAGTGCCTTCTGCTTAATCAATCAAGGAGATGAACAATGGTTTGGTAGTGTTGTTGAAAGAGGAATGTAAATCAGGAATCCAAATAAAATCCTAACCTCTTCAGATGGGTTCATGGGATCTTTAATAGCCATAAGTTAAAACAAAGAATCGTGTTTTAACATTTTTCAACAGAAATGTTCTAATTCTGATTACTCAGCTTTCAATATATTGCACTGGAGTATCAATGCTAATTCGCAAGTGAGGTTTGAATTGTAACATTGTGAGATAGGGATCATATCAAAATTACAACAACAAAAAATGCATGGACACCATTTATAGTAAATATTAATTTAACCCAAAATCAACTCCACCACCTTGATTTGTTTATATTAGCCTGCTCTCCTTGTACAATGGAACATAATGGAATGTGAGCTATGTTCCATTCCCAATGTAAATAGAGTATACTTATAGAGTGAATTTATTGGTACATTTTCCTTTGGAAATGCTTGTACGATGCAGCCTAAATCCATTACAGAAAATAGATCTGCTTCATCTTATTCCTGAATGCTGACATGGATAGAGAAGTGGTTGGCAGACAGGAAACGAAGAGTAGGGATCAACGGGTCCCTTTCAGAATGGCAGGCAGTGACTAGTGGGGTACCGCAAGGCTCGGTGCTGGGACCGCAGCTATTTACAATATACATCAATGATTTGGATGAAGGGATTCAAAGTAACATTCAATCAATCAATCAATCAATCAACCTCTATCGTCATCTTGCAAGCAACATTTGTACAGTGCAAAATGAAAAGACGTTTCCCAGGGAATAGCGGAGCATCGCACATGAAATTTAAAACATTTCACACATAATAGCACTAAAAACAATCCAGTCCCTGATGGAACAGTATATTAGCAAATTTGCAGATGACACAAAGCTGGGTGGCAGTGTGAACTGTGAGGAGGATGCTATGAGAATGCAGGGTGACTTGGACAGGTTGGGGGAGTGGGCAGATGCATGGCAGATGAAGTTTAATGCGGATAAATGTGAGGTTATCCACTTTGGCAGCAAAAACAGGAAGGCAGATTACTATCTAAATGGTGTCGTTGGGAAAAGGGGAATTACAATGGGATCTGGGGGTCCTTGTACATCAGTTTATGAAAGTAAGCAGTCGTGTTCAAAAGGGAACTGCAGATGCTGGAATATCGAAGGTACACAAAATTGCTGGGGAAACTCAGCGGGTGCAGCAGCATCTATGGAGCGAAGGAAATAGGCGACGTTTCAGGCCGAAACCCTTCTTCAGACTGATGGGGGGTGGGGGGGGGCAGAAGGAAGGAAAAGGGGAGGAGGAGGAGGAGACCGAGGGCGGGCGGATGGGAGGGTGGGAGGAGACAGCTAGAGGGTTAAGGAAGGGGAGGAGACAGCAAGGGCTAGCAAAATTGGGAGAATTCAATGTTAATGCCATCCGGACGCAAGGTCCCCAGACGGAATATGAGGTGCTGTTCCTCCAATTTCCACTGTTGCTCACTCTGGCAATGGAGGAGACCCAGGACAGAGAGGTCGGATTGGGAATGGGAATGGGAATGGGAATGGGATTGGGAATGGGAATTCCCAATCCGACCTCTCTGTCCTGGGTCTCCTCCATTGCCAGAGTGAGCAACAGCGGAAATTGGAGGAACAGCACCTCATATTCCGTCTGGGGACCTTGCGTCCGGTTGGTATTAACATTGAATTCTCCCAATTTTGCTAGCCCTTGCTTTCTCCTCCCCTTCCTTAACCCTCTAGCTGTCTCCTCCCACCCTCCCATCCGCCCGCCCTCGGGCTCCTCCTCCTCCTCCCCTTTTCCTTCCTTCTCCCCCCCCCACCCCCCATCAGTCTGAAGAAGGGTTTCGGCCTGAAACGTCGCCTATTTCCTTCGCTCCATAGATGCTGCTGCACCCGCTGAGTTTCCCCAGCAATTTTGTGTACCTATGAAAGTAAGCATGCAGGTACAGCAGGCAGTGAAGAAAGCGAATGGCATGCTGACCTTTATAACACGAGGAATCGATATAGGAGCAAAGAGGTCCTTCTGCAGTTGTACAGAGCCCTCGTGAGACCACACCCGGAGTATTGTGTGCAGTTTTGGTCCCCTAATTTGAGGAAGGACATTCTTCCTATTGAGGGAGTGCAGCGTAGGTTTACAAGGTTAATTCCCGGGAGCAGCTGGGCTTGTACACTCTGGAGTTTAGAAGGATGAAACTCCATCAGGAAACAGGATGAAACGCTGGTGGGTGTTGTGTACAGGCCACCTAACAGTAGTAGTGAAGTTGGAGATGGTATCAAACAGGAAATTAGAAATGCGTGCGACAAAGGCAAAACAGTTATAATGGGTGACTTCAATCTACAAATAGATTGGGTGAATCAAATTGGCAGGGGTGCTGAGGAAGAGGATTTCTTGGAATGTATGCGGGATAGTTATCTAAATCAACATGTAGAGGAACCAACGAGAGAGCATGCTATTTTAGACTGGGTATTGAGTAATGAGGAAGGGTTAGTTAGCAGTCTTGTTGTACGTGCCCCCTTGGGCAAGAGTGACCATAATATGGTTGAGTTCTTCATTAGGATGGAGAGTGACATTGTTAATTCAGAAACAATGGTTCTGAACTTAAAGAAAGGTAACTTTGAGGGTATGAGACGTGAATTGGCCAAGATTGACTGGCAATTAATTCTAAAAGGGTTGACGGTGGATATGCAATGGAAGACATTTAAAGACTGCATGGATGAACTACAAAAATTGTACATCCCAGTTTGGCAAAAGAATAAATCAGGGAAGGTAGTGCATCCGTGGATAACAAGGGAAACCAGGGATAGTATCAAAGCGAAGGATGATGCGTACAAATTAGCCAGAAAAAGCAGCATGCCAGAGGACTGGGAGAAATTCAGAGACCAGCAGAGGAGGACAAAGGGCTTAATTAGGAAAGGAAAAATAGATTATGAAAGAAAACTGGCAGGGAACATAAAAACTGACTGCAAAAGTTTTTATAGATATGTGAAAAGAAAGAGATTAGTTAAAACAAATGTAGGTCCCTTGCAGTCAGAAACAGGTGAGTTGATCATGGGGAACAAGGATATGGTGGACCAATTGAATAACTACTTTGGTTCCGTCTTCACTAAGGAAGACATAAATAATCTGCCGGAAATAGCAGGGGACCGCGGGTCAAAGGAGTTGGAGGAATTGAGTGAAATCCAGGTTAGTCGGGAAGTGGTGTTGGGTAAATTGAATGGATTAAAGGCTGATAAATCCCCAGGGCCAGATAGGCTGCATCCCAGAGTACTTAAGGAAGTAGCTCCAGAAATAGTGGATGCATTAGTAATAATCTTTCAAAACTCTTTAGATTCTGGAGTAGTTCCTGTGGATTGGCAGGTAGCAAACGTAACCCCACTTTTTAAGAAGGGAGGGAGAGAGAAAACGGTGAATTACAGACCAGTTAGTCTAACATCGGTAGTGGGAAAACCGCTAGAGTCAGTTATTAATGATGGGATAGCAGCACATTTGGAAAGTGGTGAAATCATTGGACAAAGTCAGCATGGATTTACGAAAGGTAAATCATGTCTGACGAATCTTATAGAATTTTTCAAGGATGTAACTAGTAGCGTGGATAGGGGAGAACCAGTGGATGTGGTGTATCTAGACTTCCAGAAGGCTTTCGACAAGGTCCCTCATAAGAGATTAGTATACAAACTTAAAGCACACGGTATTGGGGGTTCAGTATTGATGTGGATAGAGAACTGTCTGGCAAACAGGAAGCAAAGAGTAGGAGTAAACGGGTCCTTTTCACAATGGCGGGCAGTGACTAGTGGGGTACCGCAAGGCTCAGTGCTGGGACCCCAGCTATTTACAATATATATTAATGATCTGGATGAGGGAATTGAAGGCAATATCTCCATGTTTGCGGATGACACTAAGCTGGGGGGCAGTGTTAGCTGTGAGGAGGATGCTAGGAGACTGCAAGGTGACTTGGCTAGGCTGGGTGAGTGGGCAAATGTTTGGCTGATGCAGTATAATGTGGATAAATGTGAGGTTATCCATTTTGGTGGCAAAAACAGGAAAGCAGACTTTTATCTAAATGGTGGCCGATTAGGAAAAGGGGAGATGCAGCGAGACCTGGGTGTCATGGTACACCAGTCATTGAAAGTAGGCATGCAGGTGCAGCAGGCAGTGAAGAAAGCGAATGGTATGTTAACTTTCATAGCAAAAGGATTTGAGTATAGGAGCAGGGAGGTTCTACTGCAGTTGTACAGGGTCTTGGTGAGGCCACACCTGGAGTATTGCGTACAGTTTTGGTCTCCAAATCTGAGGAAGGACATTATTGCCATAGAGGGAGTGCAGAGAAGGTTCACCAGACTGATTCCTGGGATGTCAGGACTGTCTTATGAAGAAAGACTGGATAGACTTGGTTTATACTCTCTAGAATTTAGGAGATTGAGAGGGGATCTTATAGAAACTTACAAAATTCTTAAGGGGTTGGACAGACTAGATGCAGGAAGATTGTTCCCGATGTTGGGGAAGTCCAGGACAAGGGGTCATAGCTTAAGGATAAGGGGGAAATCCTTTAAAACCGAGATGAGAAAAACTTTTTTCACACAGAGAGTGGTGAATCTCTGGAACTCTCTGCCACAGAGGGTAGTTGAGGCCAGTTCATTGGCTATATTTAAGAGGGAGTTAGATGTGGCCCTTGTGGCTAAGGGGATCAGAGGGTATGGAGAGAAGGCAGGTCCGGGATACTGAGTTGGATGATCAGCCATGATCATATTGAATGGCGGTGCAGGCTCGAAGAGCCGAATGGCCTACTCCTGCACCTAATTTCTATGTTTCTATGTTTCTATGAGAGCGGATCTCATTGAAACATATAAGATTGTTAAGGGCTTGGACACACTAGAGGCAGGAAACATGTTCCCGATGTTGCGAGAGTCCAAAACCAGGGGCCACAGTTTAAGAATAAGGAGTAAGCCATTTAGAACGGAGATGAGGAAACACTATTTCTCACAGAGAGTGGTGAGTCTGTGGAATTCTCTGCCTCAGAGGGCGGTGGAGGCAGGTTCTCTGGATGCTTTCAAGAGAGAGCTAGATAGGGCTCTTAAAAATAGCGGAGTCAGGGGATATGGGGAGAAGGCAGGAACGGGGTGCTGATTGGGGATGATCAGCCATGATCACATTGAATGGTGGTGCTGGCTCGAAGGGCCAAATGGCCTACTCCTGCACCTATTGTCTATTGTCTATTGAATGTTTTTCATTTTGTGGAAAAAGTCACCTCACTGTATGTTGACGTTAGCAGTAAAAAATAAATGATTTAGCACCAGGATGTCACAATCCGTTGGATGCCAAGATTTTTGAGTGGAAGCTAAGGCTTAGTTCTTGCTAATGCATGAATACATTGATATTTTCTCTTCCCCTCATGCATCTGATATTTCCGGGCATACAACGTAACATGCATAATCCACTTTGTGGAACCTCATCCTGTGATCATTCCGCAAGTAAGATTCTACACGGTCAAGAAAATCCCAAATCAAGTCAAATCCTGCCATCAGATAGCATGCACACTCATCAATTTCTGCAATCCCAAATGATTCATCTCTTTTCTAACAGTGAGAGATTAAGATCAATTGTGGATCGACCAGTACCTGCTTGGCCGAGATCAATTGGGACGACAGATGGCACAATGGGCTAAGTGTTCGGCTGGCGACCGGAAGGTGGCCGGTTCGAATCCCGTTTGGAGTGCATACTGTCGTTGTGTCCTTGGGCAAGACACTTCACCCACCTTTGCCTGTGTGTGAATGTGTGTGAATGTGTGTGAGTGATTGGTGGTGGTCGGAGGGGCCGTAGGCGCAGAATGGCAGCCACGCTTCCGTCAGTCTGCCCCAGGGCAGCTGTGGCTACAGAAGTAGCTTACCACCACCGAGTGTGACTGAGGAGTGAATGAATAATGCGATGTAAAGCGCCTTGAGTATTAGAAAGGCGCTATATAAATCCCATCCATTATTATTATTAATAAATGCAGCACTAAATGGAAATGGGAAAAGGAACCTTCCCGGTTGATATGACTCAAAATATTGAAGGAATCAAGTGAATTTGCACAAAAAAAGTAATATATATTTCTGTTCATATTCCAGAAAAAAACAATTTTAAAGACATTCACCGTCCAGAGCGAACTGAGAGATTTTGCCCAAGAAATCTCAGTAAATATTTTGGTCCGTGGTCCCATATACATGTGGCAGCCCAAGACTCTGCAGACTTTGCCAGATTTTCATCCCAGACCTATATTGACATGAAAAAAAAAATCACTTTGTATTATAACCAATAAATTAAGATACTCATAATTTTCCAACAATTACACAATATATAAGCACCCATGGATGACGCAACTTCATGTTTAATATTTCATTTTCCATCTAAATTTCATGAGTTATCCAGTTCTTGTGACTTACATTTATAAACCTTTAAATAATGCAAGATTTTTGCTATTTTGATGATTACATTTTTTTTTTTTGGTTTTGCTTCTGGTTCAGCCAGTTCCACCTCAAACTCTTATATGAATTGTAAGGGTGGTGTAAAGGGAGTCAAACAGCGATTTCAAAAGATCATTGGAGAAAGTGGGGGAATGAGCAAGGAAATGTGTGAAGGGATTATTTTACAAAGATCTGCAGAGTCTCAAGTGGCCTCCTCCCCTGTATTGAAAATTCTATGATAATGGCCAAAGAAATTATCCCACCTATAGGTAACTTGCAGATTATATAAAACACTACATTACCAGATTGATTAGTTTAGTGTAGAGATATACCATGGAAACCGGCCCTTCAGCCCACCGAGCGATCCTGTACACTAGCACTATCCTACACACTACAGACAATTTACAATTTTACTGAAGCCAATTAACCTGTATGTTTTTGGGGTGTGGGAGGAAAGCGGAGCGCACGGAGAAAATGCAGGTAGTCACAGGGAGAATGTACGAACTCCATGCAATCAGCACCCATAGACAGGATCAAAACCGGGTCTCTGGAACTGTAAGGCAGCAATTCTACCAGTGCACTGCTGTGCCATCCTCATTGATACATGGGTCATGTATTCTGAACATCTATGTAATCTTATCCCATTTTTTATTATTTGTGCTTAATCGCAGTATTGCCGTGTGGTACCAATAAATGATACTCTGATGGATATCTCTTTTCTAATTTATCACTTGACTCTTACCATTGGTTGACCTTGATTCCTGTAATAACATGACTCAGTGTTGTAACATTGTTTCAACACGTGCCAGTCAAATTACCTTCTGAGACATACACCACTGACAATTTTTCTCTCACTAGTGAAATTTCCAGTGACCAGGAGGCTTATAAACTGTATGTATTATCCTTGAAGTTTAATCAATGAATTTTCGGTTACACCCTTCAATGAAATTATTATCCTCAAAGCACTCGCCTGGAAAACCTCGAGCTGGATCAACCGTCAGTGATGAAACCGCGAGCTGGATTGACCGACCGCACACACACACACACATCTCAAAGGCAGGGGCCAGGGAAAGCAGGGGAGCGCTGTCTGAAATTCACACCCGCGATGAACAGGAAGGTAAAAGACGGCTGCACAGTGTACGGTGAGTCCTTTAGAGAGTGCGGAGGGGGGGGGGGAGAGAGGGGGAGAGAAGTGGAGAGAAGGGGAGAGATGGGGAGAGGAGGGGAGAGAAGGAGTGGAGACACTTCTAAGAAGCCAGACAACTTATAATAAAGTTTAGCGGGCATTTTAATTTTCTTGGTTATGAAAACTCCAATGAGCCAATTAAAATGCCCGGTCAGCGAAGGAGATTGCCTACGGCTGCCCTCGACTGCCCATAGCGACATAGCGACCCCACTCCACTGCACTACGAGTTCAAAAGAACCATGCCGACCAATTTTTACTTACGGAAAATATTTCAACATGCTGAAAAACATTTCTTGACCAAACTGAGGCCACGAGTATGCGGGAATTTCCCTCGAGCATGAAGGAGAGTTCCAGTGATGTAATAGGACCACCTTGGAGCACGTGTCGACCATGCTGCGAGTTTGAGTCGAGGGCAAACTCTTCTAAACTCGCAGATTAGGTCGCCGCAGTGGGACAGCCCCTTAATGATGCAACCAATTGACTGGACAGCAAGAAAAAACAGTTTGGTTGATTGAAAAGTAACTGGCTGGAAAATAAAGGGATGTAAAGAAGATGGATCCAAGGAAGTAGAGGAAAAGTTTAATTGCAAAGATGTCCACGAAGGCGACTCTGATGTCCAACAGATATCCATGAAACCAGCAGTCTGGGCTATATTACAGTTCTAAGCTTCCACTGCAGTATGCCATATGTTGGAGGCTTCTAGTATGCAGAATTGTAGGCTGCATTATGGAGGCTCCCATGTTAACCCTTTGCGAGCAATCATGATGCAATCTTGGCTTTATGGAACCTGGCTTATAAACATCAACAAAAACTGAAAATGCTGGAAAACTCAGCAGGTCAGGCAGGATCTTGGAAAGCAAATGGTTCAATGTTTCAGTTAATGTGATCCATAGGTCCGAAGAAGTGTCAGACCCAAAACTGGTTGTTTGTGTTTCCATAGATGCTGCCTAACCTGCTCAGTTTTACCAGCATTTGCAGATTTTTGTATTTACTGGCATATAGACTGCCCTTTCTCTTTGTGCTCGATACACTTCCTTAACTAAGAATCTTGCTCCTGGACTAATCTCGGTCTCTGGCTGACAACCCAGTGTAAAATGAAATGAAGATGTTTCTTCATTCTGTTTTCCCCTTGGTCTTCCAGCATGTTGTTCAGGATGAAATTCTTAGCAAAAAAGCTGAAGGATGGGGTTGAAGTGAAGCAAGCAGAGTTGGGGGGATTGTGGTCAGGCATGTGAGAGGGTGAGATGTGACAGGCAGCAAAACATAAGATGTGTGTTTACACCATCTCATTGAAGAAAACATGGGTTGTGAGGAACGAAGGATGTTTAGGTAGAAGAGGCACCACTGTCTTTAATAGATTCACACATGCAACCAGCCATAGACTCCAGTTGTGGATGTGATGTACTCTCTCTATCAGTCTGAATCAGCCTGAAGAAGGGTCCCAATCCGATACATGCATTCCCTTCACAACTGTTGTCGAATTATTCCAGCAGTTTTTGTTTTACTCTATCTGTAGCCATCCCTGCCCATACCATTTGCTGCTGCTGGCTCCAATTATGCCCCACGTTCTCCTCCAAGAGAAGGGAAAGTGCGATTGTGAGGATAACATAACATGTTTAGTTAAGGGAAACAGTCTGATCACTGCCAGCTCTATGCTGAAGTGAAGATAATGAGCAGCCAGCACGGATTTGGAGCAAGGCCCTCACAGGGTCAAGTCAGTGCAAGTTAATTACACAATACCATCCCTGCGTGTGCTTTCCAGCATCATCCAAATCAAACCTGCTTGATTCTAGTTATTAAAGAAAGAACGCATGCACTACACCAGATTTTAAGCATCTGAATTGGGGCAAAGATAAAGAAAATCCAAAGCAAAAACCCAGACTCATGTGAACACCATTCAAAAGCAGTGAAAAAGCCTGCATGCTATGCTGCTTCAAGTTTACAAATGCAGGAGTGAGTAACTAAAATAAGATATGGATTAAATTCCAAAAAGGGTGTGTTAAATTTGTCTGCCAATACAGTTTTGGCCATATCGTACTTTATGAGTCATAAGAAACCTGGAAAGTTCATAACTACACCAGTAATTGTACTCCTGGCCTCACAACCTCTTGCAGGGCCATGAATTAGAAACACATTATATTCCTGAAGATCTGTTCCTCCTCAATAGATCTTGAACAAAACATGCACTTTCCACATAGACACTATAAAAATGAATCGTGTCTTACCTTACATTGTTCTTCAGGGAGACTATTAAAACCAGTAATTATAACCCAAACAATTGCTTACCTTGTTATAAACCAATAGACAGATGCCTGGCCTTTAACCACTGGGCTGCCCACTAAGGCTTGTAATCTTAAACAAGTTTATTTGATGCACTAGGATTGTGTAGCCTATGCTATTCTACAACTGCATGTTGAATTTTTGCACTTGAAATATGAAACAAGAAGACACAATAAACACACTTAAGAATGGAAAAACACCAGGACCAGACAGATTCAGTAATGAATTTTATAAATGTGTTTACGACATAGTTACACCACGTCTACAGAAAATGTATACATACGCTTTTAAAGAACAAATCTTACCTGAAACACTAGCAGAATCAACGATCACATTAATACTTAAAAAAGATAAAGATATAGAAGAACCAGACTCATATAGAGCTATTGCTTTGTTAAATACGGATCAAAAAATATTAGCGAAAACACTAGCTAGAAGACTAAGTCAATATGTTAGTAAATTAATAAATGAGGATCAAATGGGATTTATACCTAAGAGACATTCATTTAATAACCTGAGACGTCTGCTTAACATAATGCACTCTCACAAACCTCAAGAACAAGAGTTATCTATCATTTTATTGGACGCAGAAAAAGCGTTTGATCAAGTGGAATGGGATTATATGATTAAAGTATTGCAAAAATTTCAAATGGGAGAGAACTTCATCGCATGGATAAAATTATTATATAACAAACCCACGGCTAGAATATTAACTAATAATATACTATCTACGAAATTCCAATTATCAAGGGGCAATAGACAAGGATGTTCATTATCACCGCTGTTATTTGCTCTGGTAATTGAACCTTTAGCTGAAAAAATCAGAACACACCCGGATATTTACGGTTATAATAAAAAATATTCAAATAACAAAATATCTTTATACGCAGACGATGTACTACTGTATATCACAAAACCCCAAATCAGTATACCAAACATATTAAATCTAATTGAAGACTTTGGATCTTTCTCAGGACACAGAATAAACTGGAACAAAAGTGAAATTATGTCGATAAAACCGAAAGACTCAACACATCTCTTGAAATTCCCCTTTAAAATAGCCACAGAATATTTAAATATTTAGGAATTGAAATCACTAGAAACTATCACGCTATGTTTAATGCCAATTATAGTCCCTTACTTAAGAAACTAAATAATCTAATCAAATTCTGGAAAACGCTCCCGATGTCTTTAATAGGTTGAATAAATGCTATAAAAATGATCTTTTTACCACAAATCCTATATTTATTTCAATCAATACCTATATATCTTCCAAAAAAGTTTTTCAAAAAACTACTCAGACATTACAAATTTTATATGGGATTATAAATCCCACAGAATACAAAGAGCACACCTTAGTAAACCAAAAGAGATGGGTGGTCTAGCGCTCCCTAACTTTATGTACTATAATTGGGCAGTAAATATTAAAAATATGATTCACCTGCTGGACAACTCTGCCCAGCAGGTGGACTGGATTGTAATGGAGAGAGAGGACTGCTCTCCGTGTAATACAGGAGCGACTCTCCTCTCACCAATGAATCTGAATAACAAAAATTATAATAAAAATCCAATGATACATAGCACAATTAGAACTTGGAAACAAATAAAACAGAATCTAAAATTAAGAAATCTATCTCTTTTAATGCCAATAGTCAATAACCCGTCGTTTAAACCTTCAATTATAGATAAATCATTTACACAATGGGAAAGAATGGGAATCAAAACGCTCGGGGACTTGTATGAATTAGGAAAATTATTATCATTTCAACAATTACAACTGAAATATAATTTGAAAAATAATCAATATTTTAAATATCTTCAAATCCGTGACTATCTGAAAAAGTACACAAAAGACTATCATAACATGCCCCCAGACTTATTCGATGAAGCCATGAAGACAAAGGCTGAATCAGCAAATCTAATATCATACTTATACAACATTATTTTAAATATAGAAATACCTACAACCGATGGTATTAGAAGAGACTGGGAACAAGAACTAGCTATAAAAATTTCAAAAGAGAGCTGGGATAAACACTTGTGCATAAATGCTCGATCAACGTACGACATACTCTAATTCAATTCAAAACATTACATAGACTATATTACTCAAAAACTAAAATAAATAAACTTTTCCCCAATGTCTCACCAATTTGTGATAAATGTCAGTCACAAGAAGCTACCATAGCGCACTCTTTTGTTTTTTGTATAAAAATCCAAAAATTCTGGAACGAAATATTTGAAATCTTCACAAAATTAATTAAAATAAAACTTGTACCAAAAGCAGAATGGATCATTTTTGGAATATCGGAAGGTAACCCCGAACTAAACGTGTTTCAAAAGAACTTACTTAATTACGGGCTAATAATGGGAAAAAAGCTTATACTCAAATTTTGGAAAAATGCTCCAATACCAACAATAAAAATGTGGATTTCAAACATGTTCGAAACACTACACTTGGAAGAGATGAGACTCCTCCTAGCAGGCAAAGCAGACCACTTCCAAAAGATGAGGCCTGCATTTATGGAACTATTACAAGCATAAGGTGCAATAGTAATTTAAAATATAAATGGTACCAGGATCTGGTAACGGGGGGGTAAAAAAAAACAAAAAAAAAACACTAGTGATATCGTTTTTTGCGGAGTTTTGTGTTATAATAGAGCGATTGTTTTTCCTTTTTTTCTTTTCTTTCTAGGGTCTATTTCCTTTCTTTACTTCCTTCTCTAACTTCTTCCCTAAGGGGCTTTCTTTTTGCACAACACTTTCCTGCACCCACGATTCTTGCTCACTTTCCTTACTTCTTTTATTTCTACCTTTTTTAAAGCTCGAAAAACGAAGTGGTACAACAAATGTAATAAGATATATGTGATGTGTATTACTGTAATTTACTGTACTTCTAATAAAAAAAAGACCCCGACCCCTCATTTATTCACTGTTTCTCCACTTCCATATAATTTGTCTATACTTCTCCCTCAATATCCTTTTTTTTAATGTAGCTCCTTCTTCCTTTTCCTCAGTTTATTGTCACTTTTCCCTCATTATTCTGGAGCATTTCTCAGTCATTTCTCACACTCCTTTGCTTTATGTTCTATGTTTTATACAATAAAATAGTAAGATTAAACGAGAATTTACCAGTTTGAAGTTTAATCTGTATTTTACGAGGAGTTACGATGAGGGATTACGTGAAGAGCCTGCTCAGCACGCATGCGCGGCATACTTCAAAGCAGCGGTGTGGAATCACAGATAGACACAGTTATTGAAGTAAACATAGTAAAGACAAGGAGACATCAGTTTATCAGTTTGATCCATATTATTGAGGGTGGGAGCGGAGGGCACGTAATCCCTCATCGTAACTCTTCGTAAAATACAGATCAAACTTCAAACTGGTACGTTCTCGTTTAATCTTACTATTTTACTTCGGAGTCACGTGAGTGATTCCGTGAAGACTTCAAAGCTCTGTGATTTCAAACCGTGTAACAGTTACTTCACGCACTGCCGAAGTCCTTGATTGATTGTTATCGTAATCAATCAATGAATCTGTTTGTAGAAAAACACAATGGTATTTTTTTTTTTTTTTTTTTTTTTTTTAAACAATAACAACAAAGAAATTAAATTGCTCCCCTGGGCTTAAATTAAATATTTGCAGTCTGTAAAATCTTTCCTGCAAATAAAACAGGTTTTGCCAACGGCTTATTATAAAATTTCTGAACGGTCTTTCCCCCCACCATCCTGCTGCAGCTAGGATGTGGTCTATAGGCACGTCTATTCTTTTAGCCGTCGACGTGGATGCTGCCCTGGTGGAATAAAATTTGTACATGTTAGTGTTTATCCCAGCAGTTTTAAGCACCTGCTTGAGCCATCTCGCAATGGTTTGGCTCGTCACCCGACCATAAGGTTTTTTATGACTGACCCACAAGGCTTTTCATCTCCCTCGAATATTTTGGTTGTGTCTATGTAGGATAGTAGGTGGGTCATGGCACATAACCGTGGTTCTGGCGGGTAAGCCCGGAATTCCACAACTGGATTAGGTGTTCCTGGTCTGCTCTGTTTGATCAGTCCCTGGATAACGACAGAGATCTGGTCTGGAGCTGTGAGCATGCTGTCCAGTCACAATAGGTGTAGTGACTGGACCCTCTGTGCAGATACAAGTGCCATCAACATGAGTGTTTTGAGCATAAATTGTTCCAGGTTGAGGGATCTGGCTGGTGGCCATCCCCTGAGGTATGTCAGGACCACACTGACATCCCATGTATGGGTGTACCTTGGTCTAGGGGGTTAGAGTTGTAAATACCCTTCATTAGTTTGACCACCAGCGGGTGGGACCCCATGGCCTGTTGTCCTGGAGCTGGTTTTAAATAGACAGGCAGGGGACTTCTAGCTGTGTTGATGGCTCTGTAGCCGAGTCCTTCATCGTGGTGAAGGTTCGCCAGGAATTCCAGTACATTGGTAACTGTAGCGGTTGGTAACTGTAGCGGTCCCTGTATCCAAGCAGTACTTCTCCCATTTTTTGATGCTGGACAAGTGCTGTTTTTTAGTGGATGTTCGGAGGGATGCTGACATGGTGTCGACGGTTTGTTATGATAATCCCAGTCCCAGAAGTGGTTTGTGCAGAATCTGCAACCCAGGAGTTTGACCTTTTCATGGCACGGGTGGCTTGTGCCCGACACTGGGTGTTAATAGCTCTGGGTCACTGGGGAATACCATCGGAGCTTCAACAACCATGTCATGGAGTATTGGGAACCATGACTATGTAGGCCAGTCGGGTACTATCAAAATACCTGAAGCAGAGTCCATTTGTATTGTGCGTAGTCCCCGACTGATGAGGCAGAAGGGAGGAAATGCATAGAAGAAGAATTTCCCCAATCCAGCGCGAACGCATCTACCGCTGCTGCCTCAGGGTCTGGTTCCCAAGCGACATACATAGGTACCTGGTGATTTAGCCTTGATGCAAATAAATCGATATCTGGCATGCCATATTGCTTGATACCTTTTGCGAAAAACGTGACCTGGTGTCTGCCACTGTATTTAGCTTACCTGGCAGGTAAGTTACTAATAGCCAAATATGTCTTTGGACACACCATTGCCAAATTGTGTTGACCAACTTGTCGCATGATATCGATTTTATGCCGCCATATGGTTAATGTAGGCCACCACTGTAGTATTATCTATTTGTAACCGTAGATGCAAGTGATGCATACTTATGCATATGCTGTTAAACCATAAAAGTCACCCAACATCTCTAGATAATTAATGCCCAGTGTAAGTGGTAACGATAACTCTGGGTTAGTCCATCTACTACTTGTGCTGGATATAGAGTTAGTTGCTCTGCAGCCTTGAGCACTGGCGTCTGTTTGGATAACTGACGTAGGGTTAGTGATGATAATAGGCTGAAACTATGCCAAACGTTTTTTGCCCACCACTGTAGTTCTGATATTGCTTCAGTGGGTAACTTCATGACACGATCATAATGACCTGTATGTCGTTTTTGGTGCAAAGGTCCGAATTATGTAGCCGGAAATGCTGCTACCATTTTCCCAATTACTCTGTTACTTGTCGAGTAGTTGGTAGTTTGTTGACCATTACTTTGTTGCATGATTGTGCCAATTCAACTATTTTGTCTCTTGGCAATGTTACAGTCACGTAGACTGAATTAATTGTGAAGCCCAAGTAGTCCATGATTGTGGATGGCTTCAACTTAGATTTATCTGGATGTAAGACAATCCCAGGGTTTTGAATAACTATTTGGTAGCTGATACAGCTAACATAGTCAATTTTATGGTTTTGCCTACAATTTAAGATATCATCAAGATATGCCATGACAATATGTTTTTGTCTTCTGAATATTGCCAGGGCTGGTTTTAGTGTCTTGGTGAACAATCTTGGGCTGATGTGAACCCATTGGGTAACGCTTTAAACTGCTATAGCTGCCCCTTCCAGGTAAATTTCAGGTATCTGCGATGATCCTTGTGAATGGTACTAAATAGTAAACATCTTTAAGATCAATGCTTGCCATGAAGTATCCTTTGGAATTTAGTTGTTTGGCAGTAACAACCGTTTCCATTTTGAAATGTATATACTTAACAAACATATTTAGGGAAGTTAAGTCAATGATGATGCGACATCCACCATCTTTTTTTTAGGTTTAGTGAATATATTTGATACGAATTGCAAGGGTTCAGGTTTTCCCATGATACCCTTTGTAATTAGTCTCACCAGTTCAGCTTGTCCCTCTCGTTTCTTTAACGGAGAGGGGAAAATACCCTCTGGGGTGAATGTTGACCTGGTGGCAATTTTTCTAGTATGAATTGTATTTGTATCCACTAATGCCATTGAGTATATACCGATCACCCGTGATAGACTCCCATGTGTTAATATTACTCTATATGCTGGTAGGAACCAGACCCACCTACCTCCATGGTTATGGGTATTCTTCTGTTTCCTGCCGGTCCAACGAGTGTTGCACGTCGTCTGACATGGCGGTGACGTTGGGAGGTGGCACATTTTCTATGGGGTCTGCTCTGGGCCCTGGTCTAAAAAAAGACTTTCGGTGATAGAATGCGGACCCCGAGCTTTCATCAGTCCCATATGGTAGACGTCGACTGATGGACACGATGGGGTGCTGCTGCGTAGGAATTATTGTTTTTGGTTTGCTCGTCCCGGCCCTGCCCTCATGAGACCGAAAGTATTTTAAAACCCTCTTTCATGTCCTTCATATGCTGTGTGAGGTTTTTGCCAAAGAGCAGTGGGTCTGGCTCAGTGGCTGGGGTATGCACAACCCCGCAAATGTAGGATTTTTATGGCAGGTCTTATGATTTGTTTACGAAGGTTGTGGTCATCTCCGTATTTGTCCACGGAATGAGGAAAACGATGTGATGGCTGACGTCAGGCTTTTAACGGCCTCCTGCACGTGGGGTTTCCATGTAGCGGTCCACCATACCTAGCAGCTCTTCCTGTTCCTGCACCCCTTGCATACTCCCGAGATCTTCAGCCATCGTCCCCTGTTATTAACCAGCCCAGTCCTGGTCACCAAAGCTACCCTCGGGTAAGGAGGAAGCAATGGACAGTGCACAAGGCACTGTGGAGGGAGTGCCTGAACTCTCCCTGCGAGAGCGCCCCTCACGAAGCGCGTCTCGCTGGAGCTCCTGCTCCAAGAGCCGCTCCAAGCGGCTCAGGCGGCTGTCTCCCCTCCCCGTGCGGGTGGAGAGACGTCCCCGTCCGACAAGTCGGAGCCACCGGCCGGACGCCTCTTCTGTGGCTTTACTTCCAGCTTGCTGCTCAGGCGCTAGCGGGGCTGGGCTCGGCACGGTGTCTGGATAGCGGAGCGCCGGGTAAGCGGTCCTACCGCCTTGTTGCTGCCCCCCCTCAGATGGAACGCTCCTCCGTGGAGTCGAGCGGGGGACAGGTTTGTCTAAGAGCCTTTCTTCTCTGCCTGAAAGCAGAAGGCTCCCTGTGAAAGAAAAACCCGACCTCAGCTTACCTGACGGTCCGTTCTTTCACTCCCGCCTGACTCCCGCTGCGCCGCTGTTGCTCTGCTGAACGTAATGCCGCGCATGCGTGCTGAGCGGGCTCTTCACGGAATCACTCACGTGACTCCGAAGTAAAATAGTATATGTTCCTTTCAGCCTGAAAACATATTTTAGCCATTAAGCAAGTAATAGAGTCATCTGAACTATGTCACCAAATTACTTTCCAAAACATCTTTAAACACTATGTTCTGAATCTGATATTAAATATTCAATGGAATTGAATTTAAAATGTAACCATATCCATGTTAAAATATATTTTTAAAAGGACAGTTTCTTCTCAGCTATTATCAGGCAATTGAACCATCCTATCACCAAATAGAGTGCGGTCCAGATCTACCATTTATCTCAGTGGAGACCGTCGGATTATTTTTAATAATAATTTAAAAGGGTTATTCCCTTTATCCTGTATCAGACACTGTGGATGGCTTGATTGTAATCATGTATAATCTTTTCGGTGACTGGATAGCACGCAACAAAAGCTTTTCACTGTACCTCAGTACATGTGACAATAATAAATTAAACTAAATAAACCAAGCTAATATATAGCA
The DNA here is from genome assembly GCF_010909765.2 of Amblyraja radiata. Lineage (NCBI taxonomy): Eukaryota > Metazoa > Chordata > Chondrichthyes > Rajiformes > Rajidae > Amblyraja > Amblyraja radiata. Next base: position 44,180,881 of record NC_045959.1, read on the forward strand.
AATTATCCCAAAACTTGACTATTGTGGAACAATGCAAGTTTAGGAAAATATTTGCCTAAAATAATTTTACACTGACTTTTATTTCTTGTATGAGTTAGACTTGGGTAATGGCCACCCAGCTGCAATGTAGACAAGTGTCCTTGACAGGGAAAAATGCATAGGTCAAACCAGGTCATGTTAGGCTCAGCAGGTAAAAGTGTCTAACGTCAGGCAAATCAGAAATCCACTGAATGGCTGCAGTCAGGACTTACGTAGCCTTGGACCGAAACGAGTGTCAGGCAAAATGTGGTCGAGCCAGTTAATAACTCTTTGTGCAGAAACTTGAAAAAGCATGTTTAGTTTTGTTAAGAGATTCAGCATGGAAACAGGCCCTTCAGCCCACCGAAACCTCACCAACCAAGAATCACCCCATACAATAGTTCTATATTACACACTAGGGATAATTTACAGAAGCCAATTAATCTACAAACCTTTTAGTCTTTGGAGTGTGGGAGGATACTGGAGTACCCGGAGAAAACCCACGTGATCACATAGAGAACATACAAATTCCTACAGAAAGCACCCAAGGTCAGGATCAAAGCCGGGTCTCTGGTGCTGTAAGGCAGCAACTCTACCACTGCACCACTGTGCCGCATGTCTGAAGAGGTGGTTGTGCAATGGAGATGGAGCGTGTAACGAGGTTGACATTGGTTATCTATTCTATTCATCTGTCATCTCATTGTATACATCTCTAGCCGATCACTCAACATTCACCTCTCTTTCCATAATTCAGACAACATCCTGGGAATCTCCTCTGCATTCTCTCTGGAGCAGTCACATATGTTCTATAGCGTAGTGACCATAACTGCATGCAACAGTCTAAATGTGGTCTGACTGGTGCTTTGTAAAGTTGCAACATGACCTCCCAACTTTTATCTTCAATGCCCCAACCCATGAAGCATGCATTTGTATTCTTCACCACTCTATCTACCTGTGCTGCCACTTTCAGGGAACTATAGATTTGAACCTAAAGGTGTCTCTGTTCATTAACTTTGCTTTGTGGACTACCGTTTGATGTATATGTCCTACCCCTATTTAACTCCCCCAAAATGCAAATTCCATCTACTAATGATCTGTCCAATTTTCTACCTGATCTTTATTCTGCTGAAGCCATAGACAACCTATCTCACTGTCCACAACATCACCAAATTTTGTGTCCAGAGGATTACTAATCATACTTCCTACATGTCGTTAATATATCACAAACAACAAGTCATCAGCACCATTTCTTGCTGATCACAGACTTCTAACCAGAAAAGGATACTTCCACCATTACCCTCTTCCTCTTTTCACCAAGGTAATTTTGGAACCAATTACTCAGTTTACCTTAGATCCAATGTGCTTTCACCGTCTGGATCAGCCAAAAAGGTGGGACTTTGTCAAATGCTTCACTAAAATCCATAGTTCATAGACAACCTCAGTTTCTTCTTCAAAAACTCAATCAAATTAATAAGACAGGATTTCCCCTGTACAAAAACATCCTGACAATCCCTGATCAGCCACTGCCTTTCCAGCAGTACATAATTCCGATCCTTTAGAATTTTCTTATTATCTTCCTATTACTGATGTAAGTCTCACTGGCCTACTTTATTATGATTTCTCCTAGATTTCTTTCAACTTGCCAATAGAGAGCTTCTTAGTCGCACATGTGGTAAAGGTTGGCTGCACCCCTTTTAAGATACAACATGGAATAGTACAACACAGGAAAAGGCCTTTCAACCACAATGCCAATTTATACCAAACATGCTATATCTTTGATTTTGACTAATCTCACCAATCTATATCCTTAAGTTCATGTGCCTGTCTAAATACTTCTTAAATGAAGTTATCATATCTGCGTCTAAAAACCTACCACTCTCTGTTTAAAAAACTTGCCTTGTGAATTATCTTTAAACTTTCCCCCTCTTGCCTTAAAGCCAAGTGCCCTAGTATTTTGCATTTCTATTTTGCATTTTCATCAGAAGAAAAGACTACTGGGTTGTTCCACTTAGGCGACTGCCAGGGACTAATTTTAATGGAATTCACCTACAACACCTGGCGACAACCTACGACAGCACCTACGACAACCCATGACAACCTACGACAACACCCACGTCAACCTACAACAACCTACAATCGCAAAAATTGTCGCCACTGTAGCAGAACATTTTTCAATATGTTGAAAATTTTGCAGCAGTCGCCAGTAGTCGCCCATAAAATTGCCTAAGTGGAACAGGCCCATAAGTACGCTAACTCTGCCTCTTATAATTTGATATACTTCTATCAGGATCCACCACAGCCTCTGACGCTCTAGAGAAAACAATTCAAGTTTGTCCAGCCTCTCCCAATAATTAATACTATCTAATCCAGCACCATTTTTGTGAACCTCATCTGCACCCTCTCCAAACTCGCTACATCCTTCCTGCAATGCGGCAACCTAGGCTACACACAAAACTCCGTTTTGGAATGTACAATTACTGCCACTCCTCTTCGTGTTGTTTAATTGCTCCTCATTGCCTTACTTCACGTATGAAAATGTTACATAGAACCACTTATTCCCTGAGTTTACTGGCACTTCAGTCAAGTTAAGCACCAACTTTAGACTTTAGAGATGTAGCATGGAAACAGACCCTTCAGCCCACCGAGTCTGCGCTGACCAGTAATTACCCTGTACACTAACACTATCCTACACACTATTTTACCGAAGCCAATTGGCCTACAAACCTGAAAATAGACACAAAAAGCTGGAGTAACTTTACCTGTACGTCTTTGGAGTGTGGGAGGAAACCGGAGCACCTGAAGAAAACCTGTGGCTCTTGTCTCCTTCTATTAACCCTATGGATGGTCGCTGACCTCTGTTGTTCGTTTTCAAATTTATCTCTGTCTTTAGAGACTCTTATTCCGGATATTTGCAATATAGAAACTGCTTCTCCACTTTGGAACTGTGAGGTGTGGCCAATTGCTCATCAACACAGGTGCTCAGATATTACAAACTGCAAACTCCAAAAACCATAGTGCTGTGGAGTTGAACATTTGCTTAAACTGAAGTAACCCAATTCTGAACACATCTCAGTGTGTCTTAGCACCCATCAAGAATGAATTTCCAGTAGCTTTTTTGCCCTTGCACTCTTCTGCAATGTGGTTATTTCCCATTCCCAAATAATAAGATCAGTGGTGGGATAATTGCTAATTTCCTGGCCTCATTTTCATAGTGTCAACAATCCATTAGCACCATTCATGACCACAGGTGACAGTTTACCTCTCACAGTGCCAGCAAGACTGGGGGTCAGGAGGGACTCAGGGAAAAATATTCAGAAGGCAGAATAAACAGTAGCACATGTACTCCTGTGGCTTTAAGATGAATCCAGAAGGAATGCTCCTGGAAGTCTTGACTTCACAAGTGGTAGGGAAGAACTTTTATTTATCATTGATGTAGTAATTCACAATCCAGTTTGGCAGAGGGGCCTTAAACTTAGCATTGAGCCAAGAGGGAGAGGACAATAGTCAATGTCAGCAAGAGGAATGAGCTAGTTATTGACTTCAGGAAACATGATGGAGTACATGCCTCAATCAGCATCAATGGCACGGATATGGAAATGGTTGAGAGCTTCAAGTTCCTTGGTGTTAACATTACCATAAACTATCTGCCATAAACTAACCACATTAATGCAACAGCCATGAAGGCACATCACCACTTTTACTTCCTGAGAAGACTGAGGAAATTTGGCCTGTCTTCAATGACCTCTATAATAACTTCTACAGACGCACCATAGAAAGCATACTGTTGGGTTGCATCACAGCTTGAATTGGGAACAGCTCTGCCCTGGACCACAAGAAATTGAAAAGATTTCAGAAAAGCAGCCGATATAATCAAAGACGTCCCATCCCAGTCATTTATTCTTCTTCCTACATCCAGAAAAAGGTACAGAAGTTTAAAAGCGCGGACTACCAGACTCAAGAATAGCTTCTCCCCCTGTTGCCAGGCTTCTGAACAGTCCTTCCATAACATAGACACAAAAAGCTGGAGTAACTCAGCGGGCCAGGCAGCATCTCTTGAGGTAAGGAATAAGTCCTATTCCTTTCATTTTCTTCAATGACCCGCTGAGTTACTGCAGCTTTTTGTGTCTATCTTTGGTTTAAACTAGCATCTGCAGTTCCTTCCTACACACACAGTCCTTCCATAAGATAGGGCACTGTTTGATTCATATCTACCCCATTGAGGACATTGGACTTTGTCTAAGGATCTGATGCACTACAATACTGAGAACTATATTCTGCACTCTGATTTTCCCCTTTGCTCTATCTATTATTGATTGATTGATTGATAGACTTTATTAATCCCCTTATTCAGGGGAAATTCTGATGTTCTTGCAGCACACTAATAAAAATACAACACAGTATTCATGAAGAAATTCAACACCAAAACATAAAAACATCCCCCCCACAGTGATTCCCACTGTGGGGGAAGGCACAAAGTCCAGTCCCCATCCTCTTGTCCACCCAAAGTCGGGCCTATTGAGGCCTCCACAGTCGCCGCCACGGCGCCCGATGTTCTCGCCGGGTGATGGTACTCCAGCGTCGGGTGAACCCCCAGCGGCTTGGGGTGCCAGGAACGGCCGCCTTCCCACCGGAGCCTGCGGCTTCCTAGCCAACAGACCACGCCAGACGGAGCTCCGCACACTGGTGATCTCGGCGGGATGCAAGTTCAACGTCGCAGCTGGCCGCTCCGCAGAACCGCGGCTCCACGATGTTTTCCTCGGCGGTACCAAGCATACTGGAGTCCCAGCGCGGCGACCCAGGAAAGGCATCGCCCGCTCCACGACAGCGCTCCAGCGCTGCGCCGCCGCCAAAGCCAATGTTGTGCGCCGCCGCCGACGTTCTGCGCCGCCACCAAAGCCGATGTTCTGGCCAGGTCCCCTCAGGGAAACGTCGCTCCAGGAACCGCTGGTAGGCCGCGAGGACTAGTCGAAGACGCTGCTCGGAGGAAGGCAACCCGGAGGGGGTGCTGTCCTGTGCATGGCTGCCCAGCCAGCAGCTGTCCATCTTTTCATCTCTTTTTTTAATTTTTAGTTAGTTAAAGTGTTTTTGTTCTGGAGGTCTAGACTTTTATATGTGGGGGGTGGGGGGGGGGGGGGGGAAGGGGGAAACTATCTTTTAGGGTCCCTACCTGGTCGGAGAGGCAGCTTTTCTCCGGGCTGCAGTTTCAACCCGTCCTCGCGGCCTACCAGCGGGCCTGGAGCGGTGTTTCCTGTTGGGGACCTCCCAGAACCTCGGCTTCGGTGGCGGCACATCGCTGGAGCGCTATCGTGGAGCGGAGCGGGCGATGCCTTGCCCGGGTCGCCGCGCTGGAGCTCCGGTGAGCTGAAGACGGCCGAGATAAACATCGCGGAGCTGCGGGTCTTTGGAGTGGCCAGCTGCGGGCGGCAGCGCTGAACTTAAACATCGGGAGCATGGGATCTCTCGATGAGATCGCCAGTGGAGGAGCTTCAACCGGCGCGGCCTTGTTGGCTTCGGAAGCCGCGGTCTCCGGTGAGGGAAGCGGCCGTTCCAGGGTTCCCATGCCGCCGAGAGGATTCTCCCGCGCCGGAGCACCATCACCCGGCGAAAACGGCCTGGAACATCGGGCCTCCTTAAAGGCAACTGTGGAGGCCTCATAGGCCCGACTATGGGTGGACATGGGATGGGGACTGGACACTGTGCCTTCCCTCATAATGGGAACCATTGTGGGGGGATGTTTTTATGTTTAAATTTCTTTATTATTGTTATGTCTGTATTCTTTCTTTATGTCCTGCATGGCAAGAAGCATTTCACTACACCTAGGTGTATGTGACCAATAAAATAACCTTTGAACCTTTGAACCCCTCCGACCAGGTAGGGACATAGAAAAGCAGTTTCCCCCTTCCCCCCCCCCCACCACCCCCCACACATAAAAGATTTAGACCCCCTGACTGTACACTTAACAAACTAAAAATAATAAAAAAGAAGGGAAAAAAACGGACAGCTGCAGGACAGGCAGCCGTTCAGGACAGCGCCTCCTCCGGATATACTTGCGTTTGAACTGATTATATATCCATGTATGATTCATCTGATCTGTTTGGATGGCATGCAAAACAAAATTTTCACTTTGCATGTTTTTAAGGGTTACAATTTTAATTCAAGTCATGGTTTAATCTGCAGCTGCCCTCAAATTAATTTTAGTCTAGAACATCCACTTTGCAAGTTATAAATTTGCTTATGTCCGCAAGCATAATGGTTAATTTACAAATGATACACTGGAGCGACAAAAGCAAATCTTATTTTATTACTGTTGAAGTTACATACAATCTAAGTTTAAATGTAATTTAGCTTTTATAAAGGTGTTGATAATTGGCCTTGATGTATTGATCAGTACATACTCTTTGAAACTCTGCAATTCAACAGTTATTGCCTCCTTTACATTTGATGTTTTGCCCTTTCTGTTTCTCCTCTTGTTTCTGTGACCTTGTCAACTATGTCACCTCTAATGGTCTGTTTTCCTACTTCTGTGTAAACATTGGAACCTCTGTGAGAAACAGTTATAAATGATACTGGTGAAAAGCCAACATCCTTTCCACCATCTGTTTGTTGGTGGTCTGTAACTTTCCAAAGCTGCAAGCCAGCTGCTGATGAATGGTGATCATTGGCAGTGTCGCTACAATCAATCCAGTTTACCGCTCTTCAATTTACCTAATACACACTGGATACAGCAATTTCAATTATTTTGTTTTTAAATAGGATAAGGAGTTAGAGATTGTAATCTCAAACTACTAGCTGGTAATTATGTAGGAAGGAACTGCAGATGCTGGTTTAAACCGAAAATAGACGCAAAAAGGTGGAGGAACTCAGCGGGTCAGACAACATCTCTGGACGGAATAGGTGACGTTTTGGGTCGAGACCCTTCTTTGGTCTATTCCTTTTCTCCAGAGACACTGTCTGACCCGTTGCGTTACTCTAGCTTTTTTGTGTCAAGCTAGTAATTATAATTGCTGATAATAATCTATTATCCTAAACAGATGTTTTCATCATTTTAACCATCTTTGTTTAGAGGCCGAGTGGTGGACAGAGAGACGGGAAGAGGAGGAGCAATTGGTGGCGGCGGCAGTGAGGAGTGGACAAAGCCACCGGTGACAGGAAGAAGCAACAGCTGGTGGGAGGGGCGGAGAAGGAGCGAGCGCGTCTTGTTGGTGGAGGCAGTGCGAAGAAAGCTCTGTTGCCAGCTGCTATAATGTGAGCTGCAACAACAGCCATGTCACCAGACAGCCAGGAACCTAGATATGCAGGGAATGGAAGGATAAGGATCACATGTAGGCAGAGGAGATTAGTTTAACTGAGCATCATGTTCACCAAAGGCTTTGTGGGCCGAAGGGCCTGTTCTTGTGCTGGTCTGTTTTATGTTATATTACTAAACACAGGGGTGATGGATGAATGGTACGGATTAAATTAGTTTGGGATAACTTTAAATTTGCAGCGTTCAGAAGCGAACAGGAAGGGTCAACTTAAGAAGCAACATAAGAAGTAGGAGAAGGAGTAGGCCATTTGGTCTATCAAGACTGCTCTACCATTAACTAAAATCATGGGTGATTTTCTATCTCAGCTCAATTTTCCGCATTATCTCCATGTCCTTTGATTCCCTTAAAATCCAAGGTTCTTTCTATCTCTGATTTGAATCAACTGAATGACTAAACTTCCACAGCCTGTCAAAACATAGAATTCTAAACATTCACCAACTTCCCCAGATCAATTAAATATTGAAATTTGATATCCAGTTAATGGCATCTGGGCCAGCTGAGAAGATTTTTTGAAACCTTCATACAACCTAAATAAAATCAAATACACCCCTCCAGGTCTACAATTAGTCATTTGGCCCATTAGCAGCACTTTATATGCAGTTCCCAATATCATTGGTTCCCCATTGATATAATAATTGGGCATATCTTGCTTGCCCCATATGGACATTGCTCAGTAAAACTTGATATTTGCATTGCAAGCACAATACCAAACATTTGATGTTCAGATGTTGAACCAAGTTATTATTGAGAATGAGAGGTCAGACAAAGATTCTGACAATTCAAAGACCACTGGAGCAGCCAATGAGTAGGATTTGAAATGCAGTGCTCTATGAAGCTTAACAAAATAAAATTAAGGAGAACCTGCATCCTCCTTAGGTATTGACCCTTGCAGGAACAGTAGAACTGTTGTAGGTACAGGTTTGTGAATTAATTGACTTGGTATAATTGTAAATTGTCTCTAGTGTGTGCAGGATAATGTTAGTGTACGGGGATCGCTGGTTGGTGTGGACTCAGTGGTCAAAGGGCCCGTTTCCACACTATCTCTAATCTAAACTGCATTATTTTCTGAATCTGCATGTATAATGAATCACCACCATAAATACCCTGAGCTTTAGAATCATATTAACCCAGCTAACATTGAGCTGCAAAACAGAAGTGTTCTACCAGATCTAGATTGATACAAAAAACATTATTTAGACAAATGACCACCTCTACCGTCTGACTGAGCCGAAGCTCTTTGCCGATCATTTTCTAAAGAAACATGAGCCTAGAAACTCATCACCAGTGCTGAACATGCTGCGTATATTGACAGCAGCACATTGGAATAAATTTAATGTGGGAGGGGAGGAAGCTGGTGCTTAGTACAAATTGCTGCTGCTATTATATCGTGTGCATAAGGCTACGAACTGAGAATAAATAATCAAAGCAATTTGACAATCTTAGAATGCAAGTGAAATACCGGAGTAATTTTATGGTGATCCTGAGATATCCCATGATGTTAATTTTATTCAACAATCTTAAGCTAAGAGTGAGACGATGTTAAAAATGTTTGAACAGAAACAAATGGATACGCTATGAAAGGCACAGATATAATCGTCCAAAATGTCCTAGCTGTATGCCAAGACCGTTATTGGGCTTATAGAATGCTTAGGAAACCCATCATATCTCTATCATATCTCTAGTATATCTCTTAGCATCTCTTAAAACGCTAGAAATCTGTTCTAAACAAGTTTCAATAGATTTGTTTTATTTTGTTAGTTTTAACAACACCCTTTCAATAGGACCAATGTCCATTCATCTGATGGTGCTCGCAATATTCTGTGGCATTATTGCACTATGGTAGTCAGACTCACAAAGCAGCTCAATACGCTCTCCTACATGAACATGGAAGAAGCAAAATGCTTAACAGCTTTGAAGTAATCTAAATATTGCTTTCTGATTTCTAGCTTCAATAATATATTTTTCAAACTGTTGCTTATTCACTACCACCCCAATCAATGTCTCTTACAGTGCTACAGATTCACACTGTCAAGGCACTTTCACACAGAGTCTGAAGATGTTATGGCAGGTCCCATGAAAATATACACTCAAAATGCTGGAGTAACTCAGCGGGACAGGCAGCATCTCTGGATGGAAGGAATGGGTGATGTTTCGGGTCGAGACTCTTCTTCATGAAAATAAGTTGTAATGAGGTGGGTGTAGAGTCAATAATAATATTGAAGCATGACAGCAGAAGTTGGTGCTGAGCTGTGTGCTGCCATGCAATGAGGGTAACATATTGCCTGACACTCAGAGCCTGAATCTTCTAATTCCCATCTCTTCCTAAAGGGTTTGCAGCCTTTCTGTGTAAGGGCTGCACTCTTTGAGAGGGATGCTACCCAGCTGCAATGCACTGTCTACCTTGCTTCCGGCACAGGACTCTTCTGATGGGTGATCCTTTAGGGAAAAGGAAACAAACTCATCAGGCTGAAATACTGCAACAACAGGAAGTGTTGGAAATGCAGAGTTAATGTTTCACGTTGAAGCCCCTCAGATATAATTTGCTTCACAGGTGGTGCCTAGCCTGCTGTGTTTGCAACATTTTTCTGTTTTTACTTTGTATTTCCAAAATCATCATTGCGATTGTCTGAATTATATTTAGACTCTCTGAAGGTTTTGAGTAAATTTTCTCAGCTGACCCAGATGTCATTAACTGACTATCACATCTTAATATTTAGTTAATCTGGGGAAAATGGTGGATTGTTCGATTTCTATATTTTGACAGGCCTCTCTTTCCCACCACAGAATCTTTACAATGACTGTGCTATTTCTATATTCAATTTTCTGAAATTTCTCTGCGCACTTTTAGAATACGCACCTTGTGCTATCCACTTAATGTGCAAAAGAATATAAAGCAAGTTAACATATAGAAGAAACGTGTCCGGTCAACATGCTAATTTGCAGTGGCAACATCAGAGCAACATATATAATGTACACACATGGCATATGATAGAAATACAGAATAATCAACTGATCAATGTCTGCTGAAAGAATTAGATGAAGCATTGAATGTTCTTTCTCATTGTATTGCTGCTGACATATTCATTTCACTTGCACTTTATGTGCAATGTGACGAATAAACCCGTATTGTATTGTATTGTATTGTATTGTATTGTATTGTATTGTATTGTATTGAATGTTGAGTAAGTTGATGGCTCGAGAACAGAGTTCATGGTGTAAATTTATGAAAAAGATTTTGATCTATCCAGTGTTTAGTTGCAGAAGACTTCAACTCATCCAGTACAAGATGCCGGACAAAAATTCTAAAAGATCTGGCAGAATTGGATGGCACATTGAATTTGGATATTATCACATTGGAATCTCATATTGAATGATTAGATAAAAGCCCGAGGTCAGATCGCTGAAAGAATGCAATGTGAAATAGGTTCAGAAAATTTCAGTTTAGTTCCAATGAGTGGAAATCATACGAAGCTTCTCACAATTAAACAACATCTCTTCAAAACGTAGGCATAATTATTATTTTTTTACATCACATTGCCCTGAAGTCAGCTACCAAATTGCAGAAATTACTGTTTACAAACTGCAAGTGTGGTTAATTAATTGTTGTTAATGCATCCAGAGCTCACAATAAGAAGTATACACTCAGGTTATTTGTCTAGGAACCTCCTCCTCTTCTGCAGAGATGTCATCGGTGATCACTCTTCCAACAATGAAATAAAAGTTAATTTAAATGTTAAAGTCAATCCTTTCCTTTCAATGAAATATTTTGCTTAAAATAAGGAACGATACAGCTGTAAATTCTAAGGCCAACGAAGCACTGGGAGCTCTGCATGACGCCATCAGTGAGTTCCAGACCAAATATCCTGATAGCTTCATTGTGGTGGCCGGGGATTTTAATCACACCAGCCTTAAGACTGTGCTCCCAAAATTCAAGCAATATGTGGATTTTGAGACCAGGGGAGAGAACATCTTGGACTTGGTTTATACCAACACCCCAGAGGCTTACAAGGCAGCCCCACGCTCTCACCTGGGCCACATTTGAGTGTTTTTAACACCAGCCTACAGACCTCTGCAAAAACAAGTCAGAGCGGAGAGAGAACACACCAGGGTCTGGCCAGAGGGAGCAGCCTCAGCACTGCAGGATTGCTTCCTGCACACTGACTGGGATGTGTTCAGGACAGCTGCATCCTATGATGACCTCATCAACATCGAGGAGTACGCAGAGACTGTAACCAGCTACATTGCCAAGTGCACCGAGGATGTCACTAACATGAAAACCTTCACTGCACGTGGAAACGAAAAGCCATGGATGACAGCAGAGGTGCGCTCGCTGCTGAGGGCTCATGATGCAGCCTACAGAGCCGGTAACGCAGCCGCTCTTCAATCTACCAGGACTGCACTGGAAAAAGGAATCAGGGCAGCGAAACGTGCCTACGCGGGAAAAATCCAGGGACACCTCTGTGACACAGGAGACACCAGGAGGATGTGGAAGGGAATCCAAACACTGACGGGGTACAAGGCAAGGCAGCAGGTAACTGACACGGACACTTCTCTCCCAGATGAACTGAACAAATTCTTTGCACGTTTTGATGCAGCAAACACCACACCCAAGGGGAGAGCCAGCCCCTGCTTACAAACCGACCAGCCAGTCCTGACAATAGACCCGATGGACACACGGAGAATCCTGTCTAAGGTCAACCCGTGGAAAGCAGTCGGCCCCGACAACATCCCAGGACGTGTGCTCAAGGAATGTGCTGAGGAGTTAGCAGATGTGCTAACAGACATCTTTAACATCTCCCTTAGTCAAGCCATTGTCCCCACATGCCTCAAAACTTCCACAATAATCCCCATAGCGAAGAAACCAGTTGTTGCCTGCCTAAATGACTACCGCCCTGTCGCCCTGACCCCAATAATAATGAAGTGTTTTGAACGCCTGGTGAAACCCCACATTACTGCCAGCCTCCCCTCATCGTTAGACCCCCTCCAGTTTGCCTATCGCCCCAACCGTTCTACAGAGGATGCCATCTCTACCACGCTGCACACAGTACTCACGCATCTGGAAAACAAAAACACATACGCCAGAATCCTGTACATTGACTTCAGCTCAGCGTTTAACACCATCATCCCACAGAGACTTGTGGAGAAACTAACCCTGCTGGGCCTCAACACCACCCTGTGTCACTGGATCTTGGACTTTCTGACAGAGAGACCGCAGTCAGTCCGTGTTGGCAAGAACACATCAGGCTCGATCACGCTGAGCACCGGCTCCCCTCAAGGCTGTGTGCTCAGCCCGCTGTTGTTCACATTGCTCACACATGACTGTGCTGCCAGATTCAGGGACAATAAGGTCATAAAATTCGCGGATGACACAACAGTGGTGGGACTCATCAGCGGAGATGATGAATCAATGTACAGGGAGGAAGTAAAACAACTAGTGGACTGGTGCAGCAAAAATAATCTAGAATTAAATGTCGACAAAACAAAGGAGATGGTTGTCAACTTCAGGAGGGCGCAGCCAAAGCATACACCCCTCAACATCAGTGGCACCACAGTGGAGAGAGTGGAGAGCATAAAGATCTTCGGTGTGTAAATTACAGACAGTCTCACCTGGTCCAGGAACACCACTGGGACCGTCAAACGAGCCCATCAGCGACTGCACTTCCTGAGGAAACCAAAACAGGCCTCACTCCCCACCAACATCCTCAGGACTTTCTACAGGGGTACGGTGGAGTCTGTACTCACGTACTGCATAAATACGTGGTACTCCGCCTGCAACTGCTCAGACAGGAAGGTTCTGCAGAGGGTAGTGAGGGGAGCAGAGAGGATCATTGGCGTCTCCCTACCCTCGGTACAAGAACTGTTCCAGAGCCGCTGTCTGAAAAAAGCTCAGAGAATTGCTAAGGACAAACTGCACCCCCTCCACACACACCTGGATCTCCTGCCATCAGGCAAGAGATATCGCAGCGTCAAAGCCCAGACTACAAGACTGCTAAACAGCTTCCTGCCACAGGCTGTGAGGCTGCTAAACAGTCACTCTGTACTCAGTCACCTGATTCTGCGGCTTGGCACGGACACTTTAATAACTGGCACTGGCCACTTTAATAACTGGCACTGGCCACTCAAATCAGCTGCCCCGGACATTTTTATGATTGGTTTTACTGTATTTTAACGTTGTTGTTTTACCTGCTTTTAACTATTTATACTGTTCCATCAGGGACTGGATTGTTTTTAGTGTTATTATGTGTGAAATGTTTTAAATTTCATGTGCGATGCTCCGGTATTCCCTGGGAAACGTCTTTTCATTTTGCACTGTACAACTGTTGCTTGCAAAATGACAATAAAGGTTGATTGATTGATTGATTGGAAAAAATGTACTAGTTCCAAGCACTTACTAGCTGGGGGGAAAAAATGGATAATTCAGCACTACAGCCAGAAAATACACCCAGCAGTGTGGAACCCTGCGAACATGATTCATTATGTGTGTTCTGCCGAAATTGTGAATATGCTGCCCATTTATACTGAACACAAGACAGCTTTATCTAGGAGGAACTGGGCTGACTAAATCAAAATGTACCAGCCTACTCCTCTCTTATTCATTTTGCTACACGGATAATGAGCCAAATGAAGCAACTCTCTCAATGTAAGAGGAGCTGACAAGGTGATGTTCTTTAACATGGTTAATTTTATCATACGCTTGAAAAGAAATAGAAAAATAATCATTATTCACCATTTCTTTCAAAATTAATTATAATGAAAATACATTAATTAGCAAAAACATGAGGAAACTATTGCTAATCTCAACATTTCAACTACTTTTGGTTAAAAAAAATAGATTACTAATGTCTGTTGAAGTAATGTTTTGCTTGTTTGTATATTCCATTGTTTGTTATTACTTTGATTAGTAGGACATACACAAGTTGATAAATAAATATTAAAACCACTAAGCAGTTTAGTGGATACCTTACAAGCATCACCGCCCGAGACACATATACTCTAAAATACTGTAATAGGTTTTCAAAACAACTCGCAATATTGCCAAATTACAATGCGAGGATTGAAAAAGATTGGATTATTTTTGACAAACAATAGTTTATTAGCATTAATCCCTTCATTATAAAACTCTCTGAAGGTGGGATGAACCCTAGCACCGGCATGCGAAGTAATCAATGCCCCTGTTTTCTTTAGCGTCCGTTTTTGGCATTCATTGCGATTTTAAATAAACCGCGAAAATGTTTGAAGATCACCAGTTTTTATTTTGGTTCTGGCTTTCAAATATGTCCTCTCTCCGGCAGGGGGAGTGAAATTATTGAGAGCTTTGGGAGTCTGGTGTTATTTTCCCTCTGCTCAAACTAGAACACGCCTATAATTTAGTGATTGGTGAACATGCAGACTAATGCATGCAGACATGCATTCAGAAGCGGATCGGTGAACTCACCATGTATTCCATGTTTGCAGCAGGTGGGGTGACACGACCTCGAACTTTATTGTGGTAATCGAGAATAGCCGATATGTCATTCTGTGAGATGTATCGCCTCCGTCTGGTTTTAGGGACGTTCTCGGGTGCCGGATATTTTCTCCAAGGCAATTCTGTACTGCTGAAGTTTGATGAAAGGAGCATGTCGCTGGCGTTTACCAAAATAGATGCACTTGTTCCCTGCACAGCGCACAATAACCTGATTAAACTTAGAATGGAGCAGAGCCTCATGGTTGCCATCGGGAGAGCGGAGCGCTGCAAATCAGAGGTTACACCGAATAAAGAACAATATGTGTGCAGGTAGATCATTATAAAGATGCAACATCTCCAAACTCTTGGTTCATTCAATTAATGAGAACATCTGTCCAGAGAACCCGTATCCTACACCAAATGCATTTATTAACTACATACCATTCTCTTATCAAACGCAAATAAATAGAAACATTCAAATGGAAATATTGAAAGATACATCTGATGAATTTTGCATTTCCTTGTAACCCGGCTGAATTCCGTGTTCTGATTTTTTAAATATGCCTCGAGTGTAACGTTAAATATAACTCACCTGCTGCAAGCAGTCACTGGCAAAAATATACCACGAGCCCTTCCAAGTTTCGAAGTCCGTCTGGAAGAAATTTTGAAAAGTGTATTGCGATGCGAGGGAGGCAAGACTAACTGTAATGCAGAGCCGGAGGAGTCGTATCAGAGAGGGGGATTTCTGCTGGACTGACTCGGTTCTTATTGTGCTTTTATATTGGGTAAACGACTGAGGAAGGCACACTCATTCTCTTTGATGATGGTGTCTCGTTAACGCTTCACACCCCCTGAGTTCAGTACATTATCAGTTGGAGACCCGTTGCCTTCATTGGCGCTCTTTACCCTGTTTCCAGACTTTCATCATATTTATTCCAAACCACATGTGCGTATGATTTGAAGACCTGGCAGGGGAGGAGAACACGGTGCGTAGTGTCAGTACAAATAATGAAACTTGTTCTCGGCCCTCGTTTCTTTTTGAAAGATTGCAGACACAGAGAACAATATTATAAATGCAGTACTTCGGAAATTGTCCAAATCATTGTTGAGTGTTTGTGCAGTAACTTTATTATGGAAAGACACAGAAGATTCATTCGTATTTTTAAAAGAAACACATTATATTAAATTTATTGTAAATTAAGTCAAGTTTGGTTCAATTTCACTTCATGATGATAATGAGCTCGGATTTCTAAATATTTTTTTCCAGTTAATTAAAATGTAAATCAAGAGCATCGCTTGCGCCACCTGCATTAGATGTTTATAAGGGTTATAAGGAATAGACTGCTAGACCGTTGTCTTTAGTCAAGTCTTTCTGAACGATGCGCCAAGCAATCTGGAACTCACAATGCGTTGCACAACGAACATTTAATAATAAATTTACCCTGGGTGAAATTTATTTTAAAACAAATTTGCACCGATTCCCAATAAGTTTCTGTTTTACAGGAATTCAGAGCAGTAAAATTATTATTCACGTTGCCTCGGGGTTTCAAGGGCGAACATCACGCCTGACTGTATATTAGAGGGATCTGAAGCTTAGATGGGGATGTCAGCTGAAACCTTACACGCTAAACATTATTGGACCACATTTTGCAGCGTCTGATTTCGAAAGGGCCGGGACCTTAGCTATCACTTCGGTGCTCAGTTTACATGTTTTATTTAATTTTTGCCAAAGAACCACAGCTTGAAGCTGCTCGTGTTTTTTCATGCCGCAGATCAAATGAACGCCGAGAGCAATGTGACGCACGAACCCTGGTAGAGAGGTTGGAGTTATTTATTTCCACGATAACTTTGTGTTGGCAATCAGTCCATCAGGCAAAGGACGGGAACTCACCGAAGACCATTCCGACTTCTTGTTTGACCCGTGCCTTTGAAAGATGAATCGTTTAGTCCTGTTCCCCACAGTCCTGCGAAGGACAGAACAAGGGTAGTAAAGATAGGAGATTAACCAGTGTTGACGTGAACGATTCTACTTCATCCACTGTAGTGTAGTTTAATTTAGAGATACAACATGGAAACAGGCCGCTCGGCCCACCTGGTCCATGCTGACCACCGGTAAACCGTTCACACTAGTTCTATGTTATCGTACTTTCTCACCCACTCTCTGTGCATTAAGGGCAATTTTACAGAAGGCAATTAATCTACAAACCTTCACGTCTTTGGGGCGTGGGACCCGGAGAAAACCCACACAGTCACAGGGAGAAGATGCAACAGACAGACTTCACCGGAGTTGAGTTTAGTTTAGTTTAATGTCAGGTGTACTGAGGTACAGTGAAAAATATCTTTGCTGCATGCCATCCAGTCCGCGGAAAGACAATGCATTATTACAACCAAGCCATCCACACCGTACAGATACAGGATAAAGGGAATAACATAAAGGCCAAAGTAAAGTCAGATTAAAGATAGTCCAAGGATCTCCAGTGAGGTAGATGGTAGCTCAGATCCGCTCTCTATTTGTTGATAGGGTGGTTCCGTTGAGTAGAGCAGGGAAATGGGATAAGCAGGCAGTAAGTATAGACTGCAAATCCATTTCTGCAAACATATCTGAGATTTGTCATGGATGCAATCAATAGGCTTATGCCTATTTTTTTTATGCCTGCTCTTAGCCTCTCCCAATAGCCGAGACCCTCTATTTTAGAGGGATATAGACCAAACATGGGCAATTGGGATTTGCAGAGCAACTTGGTCGGCATGGACGGGTTGGGCCAAAGGGCCTGTTTCCATGCTGTTCGGTCCTATGTCTGTGCCAACCCTAAACCACCCATCTACAATAATCCTATATTAACATAGAAACATAGAAACTAGGTGCAGGATTAGGTCATTTGGCCCTTGAAGCTAGCATGCCATTCAATATGATCATGGCTAATCATCCAAAATCAGTACCCAGTTCCAGCTTTCTCCCCATATTCATTGATTCTGTTAGCCCTAAGAGCTATATCTAATGCTCTCTTCAATATATCCAGTCAATTGGCCTCCACTGCCTTCTGTGGCAGAGAATTCCACAGATTCACAACTCTCTGGCTGAAAAAGTATTTTCTCATCTCAGTCCTAAATGGTCTATCCCTTATTCTTAAACTGTGACCCATGGTTCTGGACTTCCCCAACATGGGGACATTTCTTCCTGCATCTTCTTTCTTCTTAAGACCCCTTTGGTCGTAGCTGACCATGAGTGTCTCCAGGATGCTATTCCCTATATGGAGTACGCCTTTGTGTGACTTTACTTAACGTGGGGAGACAGGTGCCAGATAGCCACCCCACGATCCTTGACAGATCTGGGTCAGGGTCCTGTGGCATGGAGTCTAAGACGACCAGAGACCCTTTTCTGCTGCAGCCTTCATCTGCCTTCCCAGCCGTTGTGACGCTCCACTAAGGTCAGCCATCGTCCTCCGCATGTTCCACTATTGAGGTCTTGGTTGGGTTGCTCTTTTTCAGAGATCTCACCCTCGACCATACATCTCCCCCTCGATGGCATCGCTCTCAGGATCTCAGGTTAACACAAGCTTCTCCACCACGACAAGGTGACAATGCACAGAAATGCAAATCCTGCATCTAGCCTGAAGAATCCCTTAAGAATTTTATATGTTTCTATATACCCTCTCATCCTTCTAAATTCCACTTAATATATTGTAAGCCCAGTCGATCCATTCTGTCATCATATGTCAGTTTGTCCCATGCCCCTCTAAACCTGTCCTATCCACGTACTAGTCTATTCGATTCTTAAACAATGAAATAGTCCTTGCCTCAACTACCTCCTCTGGTAGCTCTTTCCATACTCCCAATACCCTTTGAGTGAAAACATTACCCCTCAGATTCCTATTAAATCATTCCCCTGTCACCTTAAACCTATGTCCTCTGGTTCTCGATTCCCCTACTCTGAGCAATAGACTATGTGCGTCGACCCAATCTATTCCTCTCATGATTTTGTACACCTCTGGAAGATTACCCTCATCCTCCTACACTCCAAGGAATATAATCCCAGCCTGCTCTTAGCCTCTCCCAATAGCTCAGACCCTCGAGTCCTGGCAACATCCTCGTAAATCTTCTCTGTACCCTTTCCAACTTGACAACATCTTTCCTATAACATGCTGCCCAGATCTGAACACAATACTCTAAATGCAACCGCCAACATAATATATAATTGCAACATGACCTCCTAACTTTTACTCTGATTGATGAAGGGGGGGACTTTCTTCAGAGTTAAAAACCCAAGGCAAATAGAGAGTGTTTAGAGCCATGATTTAGTTAAATGTTTAAACAACCTGATGGGGTTAAATGTCTCTATCCTGTTCTTGTGACCTGGGCTGCTCTTTGCATAATTAAGGTCAGATTTTGCAGACAACAGTAAGTTCCAACCCAGCAGCAGAATAATGCATTGTGCTGAATGTACAGAATAGTATATCACTGACCCACAATGAAAATCTCCACAGGACTTCCTTAATATATTGTCTTTTTTTTAATCATTTGCAGAATTGGAAAGCCTTATGCGATTCAGCAGCTGCTTAAGTTTTTTTAAATATTAAACATCAGAAACCACTGTTTTTGGAAGAAGAATCAAATCAGTATTGTTGTAAATCTCACGAGAAAGAGAGGTAAGGAATGCTGATTATTGCAGGGACTTTCATATCATTGTTTATTTCTGTTATCTAGATTGCAATCAGTCCTCTATTGTGAGATGAAACACTGCTTTCTGGCAACTCTCTGTTTCCCAAGTGAAACAAGATTGGGCAGTCTCAAGTTCAACAATGTTTATAATGGCCAAGGCTCCAAAACATAACATATCCCAAGTATATGGCAGTAAATTAGCAAAATGTTTCTGTGTTTAACAGAATGACTGATGTGAGAATTCAAAATTGGTGTAGGATAGTGCTCTTTAGGTAATGGCGGTAAGGCACAAGTGAACCTTCAAGCAAGATAGAAGTAGATGGTGCTCAGGAATAGAACTTTGGATCAAGTTCCCCTTCCCTCGTACAAGAATACTGAGATTAATAGTGATAATGTGCAACTGTCATTCAAGATCACCCAGTTCAGACTAAATATGAAACCGCAAGGCCAGCTTGGCTTCCTTCATTTCTTGATGCACTCAATTCATCCATTAACTGTATATTTGGATATTAGACAGTTATCCATTTTAATAACTTACTCAGTTTACAAAGACAGAATTAGTCAATTTTAAAAATTTTTGTTCATTTCTGTGCTTTTCGTGTGTGTTTGGGAAATTGAATTAAAACATGATTTAATTTTTACTCAAAGATGGTTGAAAAGCATGATCCCAAGAATGTTTTTGGTGCGGTCTCGACGTCAGGCAATTGGTATTGAGCGAACTGAGGATCGGTGTACTTCCAAGCTAATCTCAAATATAATCCCATTATATGGTGCAGGAAACTGGGCCTGGAACTTCTTCTCATAGTGTGGGTGTCTATGAAGCATGTTTTTCACACCAAGGGTAACGGGCATGTGGAATGAGCTGCCAGAAGAGGTGGTGCAGGCAGGTACAGTTTCAATGTTTAAGGAACATTTGGACAGGGTACATGGATGGGAAAGATTGGGAGATATGGGCTCAACGCAGGCAAATGGGATTAGCATAGACAGGCTTCTTGGTCAGCATGGATGAGTTGAGCCATATCACGATTTTAAATAATGCAAAGCCATATCATTTGTTATCGTGTCAAGAAATGTTTGAATAAAAAAAATGTTGATTTATTTACTGTTTTTCACATGAATTCCACAAGAGTGAATTTTATTCCGTAACTCAAATTTTTGGGTTGTGATTTGTGAATTTTGTAGGGACATATTTCTGTAATGCAAATAGTTGCAATACGGAGATTACCTATATTGTGACAGATGCTTACCACAGGACGCCAACATGGTATCTCTCATTGTGTCTATATAAAGCATTGCCAGGTGAAATTGAGTGAAGTTATCTGCCATAGATAAATAATTATCCATTCTTGGGAAACATGGATTCAGAATGCTCCATTTAGTGCAAACATGCAATTCTAAGGTCCACTTGCGCAATTAACATTCACTTCTGTAACACTGGAGGTTGTCTGTTCAGGTACACAGATGTAACAAATCCCCAGACAACTTCGGCATCAGCATTTCCAGTACCGCACGTTACAGTGATGCAACTGTGAAAGGTCAATTTGCACAACATGGCAAGCATCACAAACAGACCACGCATGGCTGGGGTCCAGAGTGAGGAGGGGAGAAGACACATCCACAGACCCCAAACCCCAAGATTTTAATGCCAACACTGCTACTACCCATTGCTCTCTGAAGAGTAATATTTTTGGAAGCTAAGCTTGAGGCCTTGATGAGAGAGATCTGTGATATTCTAGGGATTGACTTATAGCCACCTCGAATGAACCTGAACTACTTTGCCCATGAAAGTTATATAATTGTGGGTGTTGGTGAGACTTGCCCGTGATATTTCAGCTGCTGCTTCACCCAGAAATCTATCCCAGCACTCCTGTCCATGGTGCATCTGGCCTGGTGATTGCCTTGAGAACACCAGATACCTGAGGTACTCAAATAATTCCACGAGTCACTTACAATTCTCTCCTGACAGTTTCATAATTCACTAATGCTTGTTGCCTCTTGCACAACTCTGATGTCAGGTGAGCAAATCTTTTCCTGAGATCCTCCAGCATCGGGAGTAGGAGAAAGAGGTAGATGAGGTACAAGCCAATGGGCATACTTTGCCTTGGCCATAAGAAGCAACCCATCCCAAATGGACCATTAGGACAATCTGATGTCCTGGCAAATCTGTCCAGGGCTCCACTCTATGAACTCTGCCCTCAGACAGGAAGTTAATAAGCAGAGAAATTATGGGCCACACTATTAACACTTGATTTGTGGTTACCAATGGGTGACAGGGAGAGATTACAGTATCTTTCACATTTTTTGCACATCAGCTGCAATCGCCATCATCTACAAACACAGTTTTCCAAAGTGAAACTTGAAGAAAGTTGCATAAAGCTGAATGACACTTCCATTGAGAGGAAGAATAGAGTTATTTCACTGCCTGTCCTGCATGAACCAAGTGAATGATCTTTAAATCCAATGTTCTTACTTTAGTGCTTCAGCAGTTACGGAGAAGATGAACTGTCAATGGTTTATTCTCAACAACGACACTCTTAGTTAAAGGGAGACCTCATTCTGTCCAATTAAGATAATTTACAAAGGACCTTACAGAGTAGTGTCATCATTAAAATCTGACATATGACAAATGAGCAAAATCAGAACCAATTTCACCATTGAAGCACGAACGATTGACATTTTGGAGCAGCTGCATCTAAACAAATCAACAACCCTGGGGCTATGCTATTTCAGAAGTTATTGATATGAAGCAGAGTGCCGGGATTTATCTCTTAACACAGGGAATATTAAGGTACTGGACCTTGTAATAACCAGTCAGCTCAGAAATCAATATAACTAGGTAGCGTGCATTGCAGTAAAGGGCCTGTCCCACTTAGGCGATTTTTCAGCGGACTGCTGGGGAGTGTCAAGTTCGCGGCACTCACCTGAAAAACCGGGAACTGGAACGCCGACTGTCAGAGTGGAACACACACACACATAAACACATCGCTAGGCGGGGACCAGGGAAAGCGGGGGAGCGCTGTCTGAAATTCAGACGGTGCAAAGCCAAGGTGATACAGACACACACCACGATGAACAGGAAGGTTAAGACGGCTAGCACAGTGTACGGTAAATCCTTTAAAAAGGGGGGGGGGAAGGGGGGTGAAGGGAGGATAGAAGGGGGCAGAAGGGGGGGGAGAAGGGGGGAGAAGGAATGGAGACACTTTTAAGAAACCAGACAACTTTTAAGCCAGAGATACACAGCATTTAACATTTACCATTATCGGTCAGTTATCTTTGGTTCTGAAAACTCGTGCTTACGTTTTATTTCCCCAATGAGCCAATGAAAATGAACGGTCAGCAAAGGAGATTAACTAAAACTACCTACAACTACCTCGACTACCCATAATCACATGGCAACCCCACTACAACTGCACCTATGATTACAGGATTATCAATTTTCTCCATGGCGACCAATTTTTGGTTGCAGAAAATGTTTCAACATGTTGAAACATTTGCGGCGACCATACTGAGGCCGCAACTAGTTCCCAGAATGCAGGAACTTCTCGCGACCATGAAGGAGACTAACCAGAGACCACCAGCGAACATGTGGCATCCATGTGGCGATCATGAGGTGAGCGCAGAGTCTCCTGCACTTAAAAAGTCGCCTAAGTGGGACAGGCCCTTAACACTGGATTAAATACAGCGGGTAGCCAAATCATCAACCATTTGCAGCTCAAGGAATGATGATAATGAGGTGTTCATACAGTGTAAATACATGGCAGTGTTGGTAATCCGGAAGTGGCAGCGCTGGTGAACGGCTGCGGCTCGCCTGCAGTCCGTTTCTCTTTACTTTTTTGTGTTGTTTTTTTTTAGTTTTGTCTAGTTAAGTTTTTGGTTTTTAGGTTGTGTTTATGTGGGGGGGGGGGGCGGTGGGGGGTTGAAATGGGGCTTGCTGTCTCTCCCTTCGGGGGAATGCGATTTTTTGTCGTATCCCCCTTCTCTGCCTCCGTCTGCACTGAGGCCTAATGGCGGAGCTGGCGACCTCGAGACTCCGGAGGCAGCCAGTCAGGACTCACCCTGGGCTCGCTCCCGTGAGGGCGGCCCAGCTCGGGGCTGGAACGGCGCTCCCGTGAGGGGCTGTGATGCTCTCGTGAGGGCGGCCTGGCGAGGGGCTGAGACTCTCCCGTGAGGGGCTGTGGCGCTCCCGTCGGAGCGGCTCATCCCGAGGGTGGAATGGCGCTCCCGTCGGAGCGGCCCAGCTCGAGTGTGGAATGGCGCTCCCGTCGGAGCGGCCCAGCCCGAGGTGGAATGGCGCTCCCGTCGGAGCGGCCCAGCTCGAGGGAGGAACGGCACTCCCGTCGGAGCGGCCCAACTCGAGGGAGGAACGGCACTCACATGAGGGCGATCCGGCTCGGGGCTGGAACAGTGCTCGGGTGGCTGGGACGGCGTTTTGGCGGCTATGACCTGAGTCCTGGGTTCAGCCGCGGACCAGCGGCTGCGTCCGCTGGACTGGAGGGCGGCAGCTTCGACCACCCCGGGCCACGGTGTTTGAACCGGCCCGTTTGCGGGGTTCGGTGAGCCGCGGGACTGTTTGTGCCATCACCCGGTGGGGTATCGCCTCAGCGCAGAGGGAGAAGAGGAGGGAAGAGACTGCAGCCCTAAGATTTTTGCCTCCACCACAGTGAGGAGGTGCTTGGAGGATACACTGTGGTGGATGTTAATTTGTGTTTAGTGTTGTTTATTATTGTATGATTGTATGTATGACTGCAGGCACGAAATTTCGTTCAGACCGTAAGGTCTGAATGACAATAAAGGAATTCAATTCAATTCAATTCAATTCAATTCAATTCAATTCAATTCAATTCAATTCAATTCAATTCAATTTGGCAATTCTTTCATTATTACCTCGTAAGTGTTTGGAGAGAAGAAAAGGGAGAAAGGTGCAGTGCGCTAAAACATTCCACTTCCTAGCTACAATATTCTCAATGTCTAAAGAGAACACATGCAAAATGAACATGTGATTTAAAATGAGATCTTTCCAAGCAACTGTGGCAGATCCCTACAGTATTTGTTCACCATGGCATCAGCGAGTCCGACCCAGTGCCACCTCCAGGGCAGCAAGCCCTTAAGACTTAGTCAAGACTCTACATTTTTAAGAACGTTTAAATTTGAAGGTTATAAGATGGTGCTGAAAACATGGCGACTCTTATGAACTGCCTCAGTATAATCTACTATTCTAAACGGCCTGTCCCAATTTGCTGTCATTTACGCGTCACGCAGATGGAGTGCGAAGATTTTGTACATCACAAAATCCTGCGACGCCACGCCTCACTGCCTATGTCATCATGTGCGCATCACCATGTGCGCATCACGTGCGTGTCACGACGCGCGCGTCGTGCGTCGTGACGCGTGACGCGTAAATGATGTCGCATAAATCACGCACAAATGACGGCCAAGTGGGACAGGCCCTTTACCCTCTTATACTTAAGTGTGACTGTGCCCATGTATAATAAGGTTTTTATTGTATGTAAAGAAATTAATTTCACTATACATAGGGATATGTGACAATAAAGTTCCACAAAACCATTGAACGAACCATTAATGGAACAGAAATGCTCAAGATTTGTGCACAATGTAATATGGGGAGCACAATATCCCCCTCATCCAAATGCGTGGATTCTCTGTACGAGTTAGGTCTGCTAACCTAGTCTTCTTACTGCTTTCATATTTTGACATGCATAAAACTACTGAGTAAAAAAGCTTTCCAGAAAAGCCTCACTGATAGGTCAGGGCTACAAGGAAGGCATGAAGGCTCATATGTCTTACGATTTTTCAAAAGGGATCTGTCTCTGTTAAAAAAAAAGGACAGGGGAAATTTGATCTCAGACAATTTGAGTCGACGGCAATTTGAGTAGACGGCCCCTGATGCTGATCCCTTTTCACAGATGTTCCAGATGGTCTCCATTGCCCAACAGATGCCCAACAACTGTTGCATCTTCTCGCTGGGGTATTGAGAAAATGGCTTAGGCATTGGCACTGTTTGAAAGAAGGAGTTTTGCCAAAGTGAGTCTAGTTGGAAGCGTATTCAACAAAGAAATGAAGACCGGAGGTTACGTCATTAAAATTATTGCAGCGTACATTATTCCAACTTTCAATCCTACCCAAACACTACACCTGCAATTCTCATTGAACTCCATTGAATCATGTTAGAATGATTTAAGAGATTTTTTTTCCAGAATTTTCTAAGCAATAATGACAAAGGAAAGCTTTCATATACGTTCGATACTAACTTGACAACCAGAGTAACCCTCTATTGATACATTCCATTAGGGTTACAAGGCCCTGTTATTCCACACCACACCCTCTTTGCTGTTTCCATTACCATCACCTCCCCTCCATCAACTGAGAAGAACTTTTTTCACACAGAGAGTGGTGAATCTCTGGAACTCTCTGCCACAGAGGGTAGTCGAGGCCAGTTCATTGGCTATATTTAAGAGGGAGTTAGATGTGGCCCTTGTGGCTAAGGGGATCAGAGGGTATGGAGAGAAGGCAGGTACGGGATACTGAGTTGGATGATCAGCCATGATCATATTGAATGGCGGTGCAGGCTCGAAGGGCCGAATGGCCTACTCCTGCACCTAATTTCTATGTTTCTTTGTTTCTAACTCTCTCCCCCCACCCAACCACTATTGCATGCAGCACAAAGCATGCATAAAGCTGCAGCTAGGCTGGTGAAAGACTGAAGCATCTTGGTGTGATCGGCAGTAGTCCTGAGTTGCTTCCTAGAGGTTGTGCAGGCATGACCTCTCCCCATGAGGCAATGTGGGGAAGAGAAATACAGATGGCAGTGAGAGAAAACAGCAAGAACCTGCTCCATCGGACATCTCCCCATGAAGATGCCAACGCCGCCTCACTTTGTAAGTCACACAACCTTCCAGACCGAAAATGATGTCACCCTGACTCCACATAAAGTCTGGTGCAAAGATTATGATGGTTTTCCCTCATAGATAGATAGATATAATTTATTGCCACACAACCAGGGTTGGTGGAAATTTGGGTTGTCAGCAACAGTACAATAATAAAGAACACACAATAAAACTGTAACACAAACATCCACCACAGCATTCATCACTGTGGTGGAATGCACAAATATTTGGCCAGTCCTCCTCCATTTCCCCCCCGTGTACAGGACCAGAGTCCAGTCAGTCCAGGATCGGCTCTTCCTCACCGGAGACCGCGTCTTCGTGTCCGTGTGCATCATGTGCTTTGAAATCCCTTTAACTGTGCAAGGCAGACCAGACATGGCAGTGTATTTTGACATGCATTGTCTACTGTAGTCCTAATGTAATCTTCTGATGGGGGATCTCCTTCT
Source organism: Amblyraja radiata (assembly GCF_010909765.2). Lineage (NCBI taxonomy): Eukaryota > Metazoa > Chordata > Chondrichthyes > Rajiformes > Rajidae > Amblyraja > Amblyraja radiata. The sequence continues at coordinate 44,207,660 of NC_045959.1, forward strand.
GGAAGTTGGCACACTAACTTCCTTGTCCCTTAGTTTAGTTGCAGAACATTTGTGCCAATTTGCTTCTCCAGCAGAAATGATGCGACCAAAAAGCTTGGTGCCAGCATCTTCATGCTGTCAATTAAAATGACAAGATCTTTTTACACTCTTCAAACAGAAGAGTCCAAGTTGAATACATGCTCCTTAGGCAGAGTGGCCGGCTCACCTGAAAATATATGCAGACAATGCATTCATTGCTATAAGAAAGCTAAAATGACAGAGCCAACTGATTCTGCATATTTAGAGGTGCATGTTTGCATGTGTGTATATATAATATATATACATATTATATATATATACAGGTGCACAACCTTTTATCCGAAAGCCTTGGGACCAGACACTTTTCGTAATTCAGAATTTGTCGGTCTTCGGAATGGAAATTTTTTAGCGTAGATTTTAATGGCTGGCTCAGTGGTAGAGTGCTCGGCTCATATCCGCAAGGTCGCGAGTTTGCGCCTTGATCCTGGCAGTTACTCGATCGCGAGTTTGAGTCTTCAATGTCGTTTTTTCTTGCAGAATAAATGTTTGTATGAAATGCAGTGTAGGAGAGGTGTACTGACTGTGTGGGCACAACTTACAATACAATACAATACAATTCAATTTATTGTCATTTGGACCCCTTGAGGTCCAAACGAAATGCCGTTTCTGCAGCCATACATTACAAACAAATAGACCCAAGACACAACATATTTTACATAAACATCCATCACATTGTTGTGATGGAAGGCCAAAAAAACTTTTCTCTCCACTGCACTCTCCCCCCCCCGTGTCAGAGTCAAAGTCAAAGCCCCCGGTGAGCGATGGCGAATTGTCCCGTGGCCATTTAAGCCACGCCGGGTGATGCAAGGTCGCGCACCGGGTCTTGATGTTAGAGCCCCCGGCGTGCGCTCGCAAACTCCCGCGGCCATTCCAAGCCGCGCGGGGCGGTGATGTAAGGCCCCGCTCCAGGAGCTCTTCAACCCCGCAACTCGGGCGGGAGAAGTCGCCGTTGCGGGAGCCCTGAAAAGCGGTCTCCCTCCAGGGACCCGCGGGCTCCCGGTGGTACCGTCCGCCAACCCGCAGTTGCAGCCACCGAATCTCCGGGGGTCGGGCTGCAGCAGCGTCCACCACAGCTCCACCCGCTCTGGACCCAGCCAGCTCCGCGACGGTGAGGTGAGTAGTCGGCACCACAGCCCCCGGTTTTCCTGTTGGAGGCCGCTCCTCGTTGCAGCCCCAACGACAACGGAGACCCGACAAAGAAAAGGTCGGGTCTCCCGTGCAGGGAGAGATTTAAAAGTTACCCCCAACCGCCCCACACCACCCCCACCCCACCCCCCCACACACATACCCCAACAAAAATAACAAAAACTACATTAAAACATAGACATAAAATAATAAAAACGCAGACGGACTGCAGAGGCCGCTGCAGACGAGAGTCGCAGTGATGGAAGTGATTGCCCACTTTGGAAGTGATTGCCCACCAGTCTAAAAAGCCGTTGTGTCTCCCTGTCCCTGGGATAGCAGGGGGCGATCAAACAGCACAATACCCCCCTCCCCCTCCAACTCCAGAGGAATCCGCTCCCCGATGGGCCGCTACGGCGACAAGTGGCAGTTTGCCCACAGCCCGAGCTGCGCCCCCTCATCCGCCACCCCAAGAACAAGACGTACCTTGCACACCATCAGCTTCTGCCCCTACGTGTTCCTCTGGAGTTGGAGCGGGGCTGGAATTGCTGCTGGCTGTGGGTCTCTGGGATCTCCGTGCTTGCAGTGGGCCTGGGGGTCGGTGGGAGCTGTGGAGCCTGTGGACCTACGGACCTACCTCCGTGGAGCTAGCCAGCTTCGGAGCGTGGAGAGCTGCGGGGGCGAGCTGCTGCGACCCGACTTCGGTGGATGGTGACACCGGGAGCTCGCGGGTCCCCGGTGGGAGACTGCTTTGCGGGGCACCGGCAACGGCGACTTCTCCCGCCCGAATTACGGGGTTGAGAGTGACCTGGAGGGGGGCCTTACATCGCCCGGCGCGGCTGTAAACTGCAGCGGACTTGCTAGCGCCCGCCGGGGGCTCCAACATCAAGACCGGGGCAGGGCCCTACATCGCCCGGCGTGGCTTTGAGTGGCCGCTCCCCGATGGGCCCCTACGACGCCCCGAGCTGCGCCCCGTCATCCGCAACCCAGGTTCCTCTGTAGTTGGAGTGCGGCTGGGCTGGGCTGCTGTTGGCTGTGGGTCTCTGGGTTCTCCGTGCTTGCGGTGGGCCTGGTGATCGGTGTCCAATTGGTCCTGACGTCTCCGGTGACTGGCACGGTCCTGCTGCAATCGCCGACGTGAAGACAGTGCAAAGCCCCCGCGCCGGTGCAATGGGCGGGGAGCTGGAGAGGGGAGGGAAGGGGTCACACATATGGCCGGGAAGCAGAGGGGCGTAGGTGGGGTGAAACTGAAGGGAGCAACAATCTGCACTGTGTATCGTGAGTCTACCGTGGGAACTTTTTAACTCAGCGGGCAGGCAGCAGCATATTGTCAATTATTAACCCTCCCGCGCAATATACCCTCATCTTCTCTTTTATGAATGGGGATTTAGTTCCCCTTTCTTTGAGGACCGACCGGAGGTTCCGCTGTCACCTCTGCGGGCCGCCCTCGGTGAACGTTTTCAAGGACCTTTCTTCAAGGACCGAAAAAATGGCCACTATTCGGAGGTTTTCGTTATTTGGATCTTCGGATAAAAGGTTGTGCACCTGTATATATATATATATATATATACATACCAGACACACAGATATACTTATATATATAAATATATACACACACACACACACACACACACACACACACACACACACACACACACACACACACACACACACACACACACACACACACACACACACACACACACACACACACATATATATATATATATACTAGACCAAGTGCAGACCCGTTGGGTCTGCTCCCCCAACGCAGCCGACCCTACCCGTAGCCCCCACGGGAGACGTGGTCCTCCAACTCAAGCGGCTCAGGAATCAGCAGTGCGGCTGTTTTTAAATGGCGTCTTTGAGGCGAGATGCGGGCGCCAGCAGCTGTTATGGTCGCTGGCCAGCAGGAGGCGACAAAATGAGTGAGTTGAGGGAGGGGGAGAAGGATTTGATTAAAAATGTGTACATAAACACGCCGAAATTTAATGAGGAGTGGATACTTGGAATGAAAAGTGAAATCTCTACTGAAATGGGAAAAAATCAGGGCGTTTGTGGGTCGGGTGTTGGCGTGGCAATGAATCAAAGGCTGGCAGCCACAAGTCAGAAACACACACAGCCACACAGCCAGACACACACAGAGTTTTAAATATAGATAGATAGATATATATATATATATTTTTTTTTTAAGACTAAGTGGGACCCGTTGGGTCCCAGCTTCACACGGGAGGGCTGGTCCCCAACGCAATATTCCACCTCTCAACCAATTCCAATATTGCTGGCCAGTGGGGGGGAGGCTTTCTGGAGCACTAGCATGGGTGTTGTGGGCTGAAGGGACTGGTTTCCAGGGGGCTAGTATGGACGGACACACACATACACACACACACATACACACTCACACACACATACACTCACACACACACGCACTCACACACACACTCACACATACACACACACATACACACATACACACACACACACACACACACACACACACACACACACACACACACACACACACACACACACACACACACACACACACACACATACACACACACACACACACGAACACACACACGAACAAACAGCAAAGTGGCGGCGCCTAACGGCAGCGGCTCGACTGCAGTCCGTCTGTCTTTTTTAAATTTCTGTCCCATTAGATGGATGTTTTTGGTTTTAATTTTTATTTTATTTTAGCTGTGTATATGTGGTGGGTGGGGGGGGGGGTGGTGGGGGAACCATTTAATCTCTACCCTGTATGGGGACCTGACTTTTTCCCTGTCGGGTCTCCGGTGTCGTTGGGCCTAACATCGTGGAGCCGGCGGCGGCCTCCAACCTGAACCAACCTGAGTGCTCCAGTCGTGAAGCGTGCGGACTCGCCATCGCGGAGCTTGCCGATTTTGGAGCGGGGAGAGCTGTGGTGGCGCATGGATGCAACCCAACTTCAGAGCTTTGGAGGCTCCGGCCACAGGCCTGGTGGACAGGAACATCGGGAGCTCGCAGGTCACTGATGGGAGACCGCTTTTCGGAGCTCCCACAATGGCAACTGCTCCCGCCGGAATCGCGGGGTTTAAATGACTCGGAGTGGGGCCATCGCCCGACGCGGCTTAAACGGCCGCAGGACTTACCATCACCCACTGGGGGCTTTAACATCGCGAGCCCCAGTCGCCTCGACGCTGCAGTTGGACTGCTGGACTGCGGGAGAAGAACAAAGGGAAAAGATAAGACTTTTGCCTACCATCACAGAGGAGGCTTGGAGATTCACTGTGATGGATGTTTGTGTAAATTGTATTAAGTGTGTGTCTTTGTTTTTTTTGTAATGTCATGACTGTAGGAAAACAGACAAGGTTTGAACAACAATAAAATACATTCTATTCTATTCTATTCTATTCATACACTCACACACACATATACACACACACTCACACACACATATGCACACATACACTCACACATACACTCACAAACACACACACACACAAACAGACACTCACACAGACACAGACACAGACAGACACAGACACAGACACACACACACACACACACACACACACACACACACACACACACACACACACACACAGACACTCACACACATTCAAAGACACACACACGCACACAGACACTCACACACATATGCACTCACAAACACATAAACACACACTCACTGACACACACACCATATATATGGCAGTAAACTTTCTTGAATCTACTCACACAGCTGAGCGCGGCCTCTCCACTTTGGGGCTTATGCAGTCAATGGCACTCCCGCAATCAGCGTGACCTCGGCACTTACCGGAAATTAGGCAATCAGCGTGACCTGTCAACTAAGCGGAAGTCACGAAATGAGCGGGTCTTTTGAACCAAACACAGTCGGACCTAATAAAGCATTTATTCCTTCCAATTGCAGTTTCAAGCACAGGCAGGGCAGCAGACCAAACAACTCATGGCATTGTCATTAAGGACTAACAAATCATTTATTGCAAGTACATTGCAGACTCACAGTTCAGTTGATTCACAGCCTAGAATGAGAGTCGTGGCCTCTCCCTCGCGATCTTGCAGTGTGACTGAGTCTCGTCCAGGCATCCGGGTTTTATAGTTCTGCCCCCCTCCTATGCTATCACGATGGGTTCTCATTTACATAAACTGCCTCTCACCAGTGTTCCACTGGCAGTTAGCGCGTGTGACGTCACAATGGGATCTAATTTACATAAACTGCCCGTCAACAGTGTTCCACCCAGTGCAATGAGAGATTTGTACCTCCCATTTGTGGAGGTGCATCAATCCCTGAGGTTAACTTACTTCCTGCACATGTCAGCTCTGGGAGGACTCCTGGTGTACCTGGTCTGAAGGATGGGCCTGCTGTCCTGCAGCTTATCCACGAGGATGATATGATGGTTACCAGAGAAATAGGACCTCTCTCTCCCTCTCCCTTCCTCCTGCACATTCTCTGTCAGCTATTTCAGGTACCACAGCAATCAATATGTTTCCAGCAATTCCTTGACATAATGGGGTGGGGTCTTTAAGGGCCAGAGCCCTGGCACTAAAAACACTGGAATTGTTTATCAAGATCATCGAATTCAAGAACTTATTGTTGGAATCTGTATAGGTTGTGTTTGATGATAGCATTGGATGCTACAGATGCATGTGGAAGTTAACATGAGAGCCACAATTACCTTTCACATCCATGTTGTACTGCTATGAATGGGCATTGGATAGCCAGACACTATAGAATAGGTGCTACGAGATAGGATTGATCCAATTTTTTAGCAAGGATCTGCCATAAATTGGAACCCTTCCAGTGAGATATCTACAAACATGGCACTTGTTGCTCTACATTATTTTTTTCAAGTATAGCTTTATGTCTTTCCCTCATTTTTCTGCGAAAACTAAACACTGAAAGTTATATAATTGATACCATCTGTTATTTATTTTGCACTATCTTGATCATGCACAGTCTTTGTTTTCAAAAAGACAATACAATTCTTTTCCTGAAAACATTCTGAAATACTTTCCATTCTTCCAAAGTATCTTTACACAGAAATTGAGAATTTAATTGAGATTGACATTTAATTGAGAGTGAAATTGAAATAACACAACAAAAAAAACCTTTTAAAACCTTGGATTTTTTTTAATTTGGTCGTATTTTCCAACGAAGAGAATGGGATTCAACACTATAAATTAAGCTTTGATGGCCGTAGAAATTACTTAGCTGTAATTATATTGGTATTTTGTACAAAATGTAATTACTCCAGACTGAACAAAGTTCAATATTTCTGTTCTTTGTCATAGCAAGTATAGTCTGTACCATTTTTAAGTTCATGTCAAATCACTGATTCAATGTCTAGTGTATTTGGAAAGAGTGCCACAGAACAGTCTGAGAATCATTGACACCATATAATTGCCACTCATAACTGCACACTTACAGATGGATACTGTGGCTTCAAATTCACATTGTGTTGTTGATAATGGCAGATTCCAGGCCAATGTGAAGAAGAAGTGAGCGCAAGCACCATGCCTGTTTATCAAGTTCCAGGCATTGAGTTGTTTTTGTATTCATTTACCTGCAGTTGCTGCAGAAGGAAGATAATTTAGTTTTGTATGCCATCTGGAATTATGCACTAATGCCCTTACCAACATCCATTTTAGAAATGTACTTGAACACAGATGCCACTCTGCTATGCTAGTGCCTGAAAACATTACTATCCAGTGACAATAAACTGACCTTGAAACCTTGATTTATTTCCTGCAATTTGTTCAAATGAATTTGATTCATGTTTCCAAATAATTACAAATAATTTATTTGTCGCTTCAACCGTTGATGTCTCCCTAATGTAGAAATATTTTCATTTCCCTAATTCCTTTGCCTTTCCATCTCACCATCTGGACCCTGACCCCAGCTCCTCAGACAATCCTCTTTCTAGAGCTGGAAATCCCTGAATATCATCTTCACAGACTTGCAACAATAAGGGTGAGGAGCCTTTAGACCCGAGGACTACAACCCTTAGATACATCATGCAAAATCATTCCCCTTACACATGAGTCCATGCAAAACCACACCAAGGGTTCAAGGGTGGTGCTTCTCAGGTCTGAATGTTCCTCTTGCCTGAAATCACTTTTCTTGCAGAGAGCGGTAAATCTCTAGAATTCTCCAATCCAGTGGGTCATGGAGTCTTGGTTATTGAGGGTATTTAAAGTGGAAGTTTGAAATATCAGGGAATTGAGGGCTCTGAGGAAATAGCACAGAAACGTAGGCGAGGCCTTGAGCAGATCACCCACGATCATATTCATTGGTGCACAGGATTGAAGGGCCATGTGGTATATTTTTACTTGTACATTCTTATGTCAATCTGGTTGCCACCAGCAAGATGGCAAGGTGTGCTCGTCCAAAAAAAAGTATCTTGTACAATTGTTCCATTGTTTCCTATCCCTGTTCTAAGATATGGTTTGATCGTAATCATGTATAGATGATTTACCTGGATAAGGACATAAGGACATAAGGAATAGGAGTAGAATTAGGCCATTCAGCCCATCTATCCCATTCTCCTGCCCTCCCTATAACCTCTGACACCTGTACTAATCAAGAATAGAACAAGAATAGAATGCAAAACAAATGTTTACACCATTTTTCACATCTATTGACAATAATAAATCAATACCAACACCAGTCCTTGCTTTCAGGATGTTGTTCTATTTATTATTCATTTATTGCATTCTTATTGATGGCTGATGTAGGATATGGATTTGGGGTGGAGTGCCATAGGCAGGAGAAACAACTTTCCTAGTATTTTTACGTAGTAAGTTTAGTTTAGTTTACTTAAGTTTAGTTTAGTTTAGTTTAGTTTAGTTTAGTTTAGTTTAGTTTAGTTTAGTTTAGTTTAGTTTAGTTTAGTTTAGTTTAGTTTGTTTTATTTATTATCACCTTTACGGAGGTAGAGTGAAAAACGTCTTTGTTGCGTGCTGTCCAGTCAGCAGAATGACTATGCATGATTACAATGAAGCCATCCGCAGTGTACAGAAACAGGAAAAAGGGAATAACATTTAGTGCAAGATAAAGTCCAGATAGCCCAAGGTCTCCAATGAGTTAAATGGTGGATCAGAACCGCTCTACAGTTGGTGAAGGATGGTTCAGTTGAGTGATAATAGTTGGGAAGAAACTGTACCTGAATCTGGAGGCCTGCTTTTTCACATTTCTGTGCCTCTTGCCTAAAGGGAGGGGTGGAAAGATGGGGTATCCAGGGTAGGACTCATCCTTGATTAGGCAGTGTGAAGTGTAGATGGAGTCAATGGAAGGAAGTTTGGTTTGCGTAATGGCCTGGGTGGTGTCCACCAATCGCTACATTTTCTTGGGGTCTTGGATGGAGCTGTTCCCAAACCATGTTGTGTTGCATGCCAATAAAATACTTTCTACAACACATTTGTAGAAGTTGGTGAGAGTTGTTGGGGACATGCTGAACTTCCTATGCCTTCTAAGGAAGTAGAGGCATTGGTGTGCTTTCTTGGCCATTGCTTTGTAGTGGCTGGTCCAGGACAAGTTCCTGGTGATATTTACTCCTTAAAGCTTTCAACCATCTCTACTTTAGCACCGTCAATGTATACTAGGGTATGTTTGCCTCTTCACTTCCTGAAGTTGATCACAATCTCCTTTGACCCGCTAACATTGAGGGAAAGGTAGTTGTCTTGACACCAGGTCATGAGGTTCCCAATCTCCTTCCTGTACTCCGTCTCATCATTATTTGATATCCGGCCCACTATGACGGCGTCGTCTGTAAATTGAGTTGGATTTGTATGTGGCTGCACTGTTACTGGTGTTTAAGGAGTAAAGAATGGGGTTGAAAAAGCATCCTTGCGGAGCAGCAGTGTTGCAGATTATCGCAGAGGATGATCCTTATGAAAGTGCCTACATTATGCTTTGTGGAATTAAACCATATGTTTACCATTAAGCCACAATGAAATGCATCAGTGTGTTACACTTAAAGTGCGTCAGCTATTGTCCTTGTTTCTATTGGCAAACATGATTCTACAAGATGCCAACCATCTATAGAGATCAGCTGTTGGTTCAGCAGAGAAGCCTAATTCACTGTTGACATTACGTTCTGTCCACAATTCATGTAGTGTGGGAAAGCAAAATTGTCTTCATCCATTATGTCACATCTATTAAATCTTGTACCAGTATAATATGTATTACACAACCCATTTTTTTTGTGCCCTTTTTCTTTGTGAGTGGAACTATTACTCATGACAATCATCCTGCTTTCCCTCTATTTATGTTCAACTGCAACTCTTAAGGTTTGACGCAATTGAGATAAAGAGCTCTGACAATGAGATGCTGAGATATCAGCAATTGGGCAAAGAGAATCAGCATGTGGCTGCTACGACATAACATTTATGTTAAAGCTTTGAAATGTATTTAAATTTCTAATGAAATGAAATTTCTTGCATTTCATTGCCAAAGTCAACCAACTGTGTCGTGCTGAGCTGAAGCCAGCTTTTGTTTGTTCAAGTTTGTTTAATTTGGAAGAGTAATCATTTGGGGCACTTTATTTGGACTGCTATTTTAAAGAGATTCTTTTAATATATTGTCTGTCCACATTATTCTCCTTCTTACTTCATACAGGCATGGTTCCATGAGTTTTCACCATTCTTTGGTACTACAGTGAAGAGAAAAAACACATAACTTTGTAGGAAATCGATGCAGGAACAGCCTATTCAGCCCTTTGTACCTGCTCTGCCATTTAGTCAGATGAGGTCTGATGTCTTATCCCGGTGTCACAGTCCTGCACTAGCCGACATCCCTAGATTTCCTCAATATCTTAATGAGTAACAATTTTCTTTTAGGTTTATGAGAATTGACTTTATATGCAACAAGTGTCTTCACCTCAATGTCAGCAAGACAAAGGAGATAGTGATTGACTTCAGGGAGTGAAGCAGTACACACACCCCAATTTGCATTGACAGCATCAAAGTAAAGATGGTTGAAAACTTCAAATTCCCAGGAGTAACTATCACCAACAACTTCTCCTGGACCACCCATATTGAAGCTACAACCAAGAAAGCACACCAATGCCTCCACTTCCTTAGAAGGCCTAGGAAGTTTGGCATGTCCCCTTCAACTATCACCAATGTAGATGGTTTATGCATGCAACCTATAATGTAGCTACCTCAATACCACTAACCACGTCTTAGTCATCTCAGTATAACTGTGATATCCTCCCCTTGCTCCTCCCTTGGTTCCAGTACGCCTGAAGACTAGATGCAGTCAGTACTGGGATGTGCTTCACATGTGCCTTTATTAAATGCTCAGTAAAGTTACAGTGTGTCAGACTTAACTTCTTTACATGGTGTCAGCTGGTTTAACGCTCGCCTCCTGTTTATCGGGTTTTATTTGCCCCTAGTTTTACTAGTGTTTAATTCCCTCTTTGCCATGGCATTCTCGTGCCGCAAGCCCTCTCCCCTTGTCTTTGACGCTGACATTGCGGAGCGATGGGCTACTTTCGTGATGGACTACAACCACTTCATCAACATCGTGCACCGAAATGACACTGATGCAGTCAAAGCCTCACTACTGCTGAACCTTGCCGGTCCCGATGCCATGAAACGAGCTCGGACTTTCATCTACAATCCAGTGGTCCTGGATGACAACGACCAGGTCGTCGAGCCAGCGGAGTCTGCCAACGACCCGGTATGTCTCTTACGCAAGTTTGCGGAGATTTGTGACTTGCCCTCCAACCGTATATTGGAGCGGGCTAGATTATTTACAAGGAAACAGCAGCTTGATGAACCTGTTGAATGTTTTATCGCTGACCTGCGCTACCTTGCTCAGCGGTGCCGTTTCGAGAACATGTGTGATCAGCTCACTAGAGATATTTTAGTCACCGGCATGCTAGATCAGAAGTTATGAGCCGAGCTGCTGCGAAAACCGGTTCTCACCCTGACTGAAGCTATGCATGCATGCAGACTAGCTGAAGTGGTTGCCCCGCTACATGGGCAGAGGGGATCTGACAATCGGGCTATCAATCCAACTGGTGTTGCTATGCCCCGCCGCAAGCAAGACACCATTCGCCCTGCACCGCGGCTGACTTATGCCGCTCGGGTCCCGCTTGTTAAAAAGTGCCCCAACTGTAATTATGTCCACTCTATGCAGTCGCAGTGTCCAGCTTTTGGTAAAGCTTGTAATTTCTGTAAGAAGATGAACCATTTCTCAGCTGCCTGTCGCTCCCGTGGGAACGTTCCACCAGCTCCCAGACAAGTTTTAAACAACCTGCAACAAGTTGATAATGAATTCGGTTCCCAGTCTTCTGTCGACACTGCCCTTGACTCTGAGCCCAGTACTTCCATGGGAGATGCCAGTGTTTATTCTCTCCTTCATAATCAATCTCGCCTCCCTGATCCTTCTGTACTAGTCACTGTCAACAACAAATCCTTCACTGCCAAGCTAGACACGGGGGCGAAGGTGAATGTTATGTCAACATCCCTGTTCAGGAAGATTAGAAATAATGAGCTGTTAACTGCTGATCGCTCCATATTGCGTGCTTATGGGGGAGAGGAGCTAAAACCTGTGGGGAGGGCCACCTTCCACTGTGTGCTGAAGAAATCTTCGAGAGACCTGTCGTTCTTCATTCTTGACTGCGACTGTGTGACTCTGTTGAGCAATCAGGCGTGTCAGGATCTCGGGCTAGTGTCCTTTGACCGTACTGTCCACAAAGTGCGGGTGATGCTGAATCCACTTTCTGAATACCCTGACCTATTCGATGATGAACTGGGTAAGCTGCCCCTTGTGTACAAGATCGCAACTGACCCGTCGGTTGTACCAGTGGTCCGTGCTCCGCACAGGGTGTCGTTTGCCATGAAGGGCAAGGTCGAAGCAATGCTTAAGAACATGGTTGACATGGGAGTGCTTGAAGCTGTCAGCGAACCCACCGACTGGGTCTCCACCATGGTCGCCACCATGAAGAAGGGTAAGAGCGAGATACGGGTGTGCATCAACCCCAAAGACTTAAATCTAGCTATAAGATGTCCTCATTATCCCATGAGGACTGTAGAAGATGTTGCTGCCCAAGTCGGCCAGGCCACGGTGTTCTCTGTTCTTGATGCCAGGAGCTCATTCTGGCAAATAGCTCTAGACAAACACTCCTCAGACTTAACCACTTTTGGCACCCCCTTCGGAAGATTCAAATTTTTGCGGATGCCGTTCGGCATCAACTCTGCTAGCGAAGTGTTTCAACGCTCCATGGAGCAACTGTTTGCTGGCCTGCCGTGTGCCATTATCGTGGATGACATCCTGGTTTACGGGAAAGATGCTGCTGAGCACGACTACAACCTCCAACTAATTCTAGACCGCGCTCGCCACATCAACTTAAACCTCAACCTGTCAAAGTGCAAGTTCCGTGTAGCTGAAGTACCCTATGTTGGCCACATCTTCACAGCCCACGGGCTGAAACCCGATCCGCAGAAAACCAACGCTATCTCCAAGCTGCCTGCCCCGACCGACGTGACCAGCCTGCAGCGATTCCTGGGCATGGTCAACTACTTGGGCAAGTTCATCCCCGACCTCAGCGAGTTGAGCGCACCCCTGAGGCAACTGACGAAAAAAAACATTGCCTGGTCCTGGTTTCCCCAACACCAGCAGGCTTTCGACCTTCTCAAAACAAAGCTGATCAGCACACCGACTCTCAAGTTTTTCGATCTGCAACGTCCGATTGTAGTTACGTGCGATGCTTCCCGTTTCGGACTCGGTGCTGCCTGCCTGCAACTCCATGATGACGGCTCGCTACAGCCCATTTCTTATGCCTCGCGTACCATGACAGACACTGAGCAGCGATATGCACAAATCGAGAAGGAGCTTCTTGCAGTTGTATTCGCCTGCTCCAAGTTCAAGGACTTCCTTTTCGGTACCAGGTTCACCGTCGAGACGGATCATCAACCCTTGGTGACCATCCTCAATAAGCCCATCCACATCGCTCCAGCCAGACTACAGCGCATGATGCTACAGCTCCAGCGGTTTGACTTTCTAATCATGTACAAGAAGGGCACCGAGATGCATGTGGCTGACGCGCTGTCCCGGGCCCCCCGCTCCTCCTGCGACAGACATCCCTACAAGCAGGAGGATCTGCAGGTACTCAATGTCAACTTTGTTCCCTCTAAGCAGCTGCAGTGCCTGGTTGAGCACACCGCCAACGACCCCGACCTGCAACAGCTCGCAGCTGTCATCCAGCGGGGGTTGCCCAGAAGATGCACCTCACTGCCTGCGGGTGCCCACCCTTTCTTTCTGGTCCACGACGAACTGGTGCTCCGGGACGGTATCATCATCAAGGGTCACAAGGTGGTCGTCCCTGCCTCCCTATATGACTTGCACTACAACGCTGCTCACATGGGGCATCCCGGTGCCGATGCCACCGTCTCACATGCCCAAGAACAATACTATTGGCCCGGCATGGCCAAGTACATTATAGCCCGAGTAGCCTCCTGTCCTGATTGCAACACCCTGGCCCCACATCAGCAGCGCCAGCCACTTCTGCAGCAGCCTGCGCCTGCTATGCCCTGGACCTCGCTGGCTGCTGACATTTTCGAATGGCGAGGCAAGCACTACCTGGTGTTGGTTGATTCATACTCCAACTGGTTCGAGGTGGACCTTCTCCCTGCTATCACCTCTGAAATGGTTATCAGTAAGCTGCGCAGACACATTGCTACCTTCGGGTCCCCGGTCCGCTTACAGACCGACAACGGCCGTCAGTTCACCAGCGCAGAATTCCAGGCTTTCGCTGCGAAGTGGAACTTCACTCACTATACCAGCAGCCCCGAATACCCACAGAGCAACGGCCTGGCCGAGCGAGCTGTCCGCAGTGCCAAGAATTTGCTCGAGCAGTCTCGTCTCTCCAATGGTGACTTCTACCTGGGTCTACTCAACCTTCGCAACATCTCACGGGACCCTACCATGCGATCCCCTGCCCAGCGTCTGATGTCCCGTGTGCTTCGCCCACCGATGCCGATCGCCCAACAGTCCCTGGTGCCCAAGGTCCTCCAGCCTGCCGCCGTCCAGCAACAGATTGCTCAAAGGCATGAGGTACAGCGCCGCTCTCACGACAAGTCCTGCCGCCCGCTCTCGCCACTACTGCCTGGCCAGGTCGTCCGCATGCAGACAGCCACCGGATTCTCCCGACTCGCAACCGTTGTTGGTGTGGACCTCCTCCGTCTCCTCCTCCTGGATCACCTGTGCCGGCTGGGTCGCCTCCCGCCTCCCGCATTCCCGGTTGGGTCTCCACCTGCTTTCTCATTCCCGGCTGCTGCTGCTCCGCCTCCTCTTCTATCTGGTGGGGAGGGTGATGGTGCTATACGCACACGCTCGGGTCGGGTTGTCAAACCTCCTGTCCGCTATGGTGATTTAGCCTGAATTTGCATGTGTTGTATAATCACACTGCCACTGTTCTAACTTCAATTTCAGATTTCTAAGGGAAAGGATGTAGATGGTTTATGCATGCAACCTATAATGTAGCTACCTCAATACCACTAACCACGCCTTAGTCATCTCAGTATAACTGTGATATCCTCCCCTTGCTCCTCCCTTGGTTCCAGTACGCCTGAAGACTAGATGCAGTCAGTACTGGGACGTGCTTCACATGTGCCTTTATTAAATGCTCAGTAAAGTTACAGTGTGTCAGACTTAACTTCTTTACAACCAACTTCTACAGATGCACCATGGAAAGCATATTATTAGGATGCATAACAGCTTGGTTTGGGAACAGCTCCATCCAAGACCGCATGAAATTGCAGCGAATTGTGGACGTAGCCCAGACCATCACACAAACCAACTCCCTTCCATGGCTTCCATTTATACCTCAAGCTACCTCAGCAAGGCCAACAGCATAATCAAGGATGAGTCACACCTTGGCCCTCCCTCTTCTCCCCTCTCCCATCAGGCAAAAGGTTTGGAAGTGTGAAAGCATACCTCCAAATTCCTGGTCAATTTGTCCCTTCCCACCCGTACCACCCCCTCTCTGGACACTTTCCCTTGCAACCGCAGAAAATGCTACACTTGTCGCTTTACCTCCCCCCTTGACTCCATTCAAGGACCCAAGCAGTCGTTCCAAGTGTGGTAGAGGATCACCTGCACCTCCTCCACCTCATCTATTGCATCCACTGCTCTAGATGTCAGCTGCTCTACATCGGTGAGACCAAGCATAGGCTTGGTGATCGCTTTGCCGAACACCTCAGCTCGGTTCACAATAACCAACCTGATCTCCCGGTGGCTCAGCACCAACTCGCCCTCCCATTCAAATCCGACCTTTCTGTCCTGGGCCTCTTCCATGGCCAGAGTGAGGACCACCGTAAATTGGAGGAGCAGCACCTCATATTTCACTTGGGCTGTTTGCACCCCAGCGGTATGAACATTGACTTCTCTAATTTCAGGTAGTCCCTGCTTTCTCCTCCCCTTCTCAACTCTCCCTCCCTCAGCCCACTGGCTCCACCTCTTCCTTTCTTCTTCCAGCCCCCCCCCCCCACCCTCATATCAGTCTGAAGAAGGGTTTATACCCGAAACGTTGCCTATTTCCTTTGCTCCATAGATGCTGCCTCACCCGCTGAGTTTCTCCAGCATTTATGTCTACCTCAGATTCAGCGACAGTTTCTTCCCAGCTGTTATCAGGCAACAGAATAATCATATCACAACAAGAGAGCAGTCCTCAACAACTGTCTACCTCATTGGTGACCCTCAGACTATCCTTTATCAGACTCTACAGTCTTTATCTTGCACTAAATGTTATACAGCATGTATCTATACACTGTAAATGGCTCGATGTATCATGTGTTGTCTTTCCTCTGACTGTATAGCACACAATAAAAAGCTTTTCACTGTACCTCGGTACATGTGACAATAAACCAAACGATACTGATAGAATCTTTATTGGGGGGAATTCCAAAGGGTCATCATCCTATGGATGAAAGAGTTTCTTCTTAGATCCCCAACCGGGGCACCCCTGACTACCCCATTAGAATTCTTCATATTTCAATTAGATCACTTCTCATACTTCTGCCTTCAAGAGGTGCGGTCTTATATCATCCCAATTATTTTTCTGGCACTTCCTCTGTCTCAAGTATAATCTTCCTTAGTTGGGGAGGTAAGCCCTGAACAGAACGGTGCAGGTATGGCCTCATTAGGGTTCATTACAATTGCAGTAACATGTCTACTCCAACCCTCTTATAATAAGGGTCAATGTTTTGTTTACCTCCCTTAATACTTGCCATACCCAGAGGTTAACTTGTGCTCGGCCTTGCAGGTCCCTTCGATCATCGGCGGAAAATCCGAAGATATGTAGAGTTGAGCCAGCACCACGGTTCAATATGATCATGGCTGATCATCCAGAATCAGTTCCTGCATTATCCCCATATCCTTTGATTCCTTTCTTGAGCAGGTGTGCAAATTGAAGCCGACTGGGCAGGCAGATAGTTTTTTGATCCCACTTGCACTATTTCTGTCATATCTGTCCTTACAATAATTCTTAGGCCCCCTTCGGCCATGGCTGGCCATGGGTGTCTCCGGGTGCTATTCCCTATATGGAGGACGCCTGTGCATGACTTTGTTTAATGTGGGGAGACTGGTGCACAGACGGATCTGGGTCAGGATCCAGTGGCATGGAGTCCAAGATGACCGGAGACCCTTTTCTGCTGCAGCCTTCATCCGCCTTCCCAGCCGTTGTGACATTCCACTAAGGTCAGCTATCGTCCTCCGCTTGTTCCACCTTTGAGTTCAATTGCTCTTTGTCAGAGACCTCCCCTCGACTTTACCGCCATGGGTGGCCCTACCA
Organism: Amblyraja radiata; assembly: GCF_010909765.2. Classification (NCBI taxonomy): domain Eukaryota; kingdom Metazoa; phylum Chordata; class Chondrichthyes; order Rajiformes; family Rajidae; genus Amblyraja; species Amblyraja radiata. The sequence goes on from NC_045959.1 coordinate 44,224,666, forward strand.
GGAGCATAGCTCCAGACAGCATCGCTCTCAGGATCTCAGGTCCACACAAGCTTCTCTACCACGACAAGGTGGCAATCCACGGTAATATAGAACACAGAACAGTACAGTACAGCACAGGAACAAGCCCAAAATATCTGTGCCAAATATGATGCCAAGTTAAACCAATCTACTCTGCTTGCATATGAGTCACATCCCTCGATTCTCTGCACATACATGTGCTATCTAAAAACCTCTTAACTAAACCATACTCTGTGCAAAAAACATACATCACACATATCCTTTAAACATTGCCCCTTTCACCTTAAAGCTATGCCCTCTAATCCTTGACATTTATACCCTGGGAAAATGATTGTGGCAGTCTACCAATCTATGGCTCGTATAATTTTGTAAATTATTAGGTCTCCCTTCAACATCCAACGTTCCAGAGAAAACAATCCAAGGTTGTCTAAACACTCATTTTTCTAAAACGCTCTAATCCAGGCAGCATTCTGGTAAACCTCGCTGCACCCTTCAACATCCAACAATATATATCTAGTTATAGCTAATGCTCTATAATCCAGGCAGCATTCTGGTAAACCACTTCTGCCCCCTCTCCAAAGCCTCCAAATCCTTCCTGAAATGGGACGATCAGATAATACTTTGCAAACTCTCCTGAGCCAAGGCTTCCAGTCTACAATATTGATGGAGCCCTTAATCGCATCTCAGTGATTTCCTGCACACCTGTCCTCACCTCCTCTCCAACTAGATGGAGCGAGGATCGAGTTCTTACTTGCCACCCCATCAGCCCTCACGTTCAAATGATCTTCATTTGCAATTTCTACCTCCTTCAATAGGATTCCACACCTGACACATCTTCCCCGAATTCATTTTGAATGGAGCATTTCCTTGGACTGCCTGGTCCTTTCTTCGATTTCCACCAATCACTTTCTTTGTCAAGGAAATTTCCCATGCAACAGTGGAAGGTGTAATATCTGTCAGCACTGTGGAGCAGTGGTAAGAGTTGTTGCCTACAGCGCCAAAGACCTGAGTTTGATCCTGACAACGGGTGCTGTCTGTACAGAGTTTGTACATTCTCCCCATGACCACCCAATTCTCTGTGTGCTCTAGTTTCCTTCCACACTCAAAAGACATATAGGATTGTAAGTAATTGGCTTCGGTATTTTGTAAAATGTCCCTAGTTTGTGTAGGATAGTGTTAGTGTGCGGGTATCGCTGGTCAGCAGGGACATATAGGGGCGAAGGGCCTGTTTCCGCGCTGCATTTCTAAACTAAACATGGGTTTTCCCCGAGTGCTCTGGTTTCTTCCCACACTCCAAAGACATACAGGTTTGTAGGTTAGTTGGCTTTGGTAAGGATTATAAAGTGTCCTAATGTGTAGGATAGTAGTAGTGCACAGAGATTACAGGTTGGCACGGATATGGTGGGAAGAAGGGCCTGTTTCCGCTCTGTACCTCTAAACTCTAATCTCTAAATCTGTCTATTTAACTCTACCCTTACTACAATCAGGGGATCCAAACAGTCCTTCCATGTGAAACACCTGTTCACTTGCAATCAGGTGTAACGTGTTCTGTGTAGGAAGGAATTGCAGATGCTGGTTTAAACCGAAGATAGGCAGCATCTCTGGAGAAAAGGAATGGGTGATGTTTTAGTCTGAAAAAGGGTCTTGACCCGGAACGTCATCTATTCCTTCTCTCCAGAGATGCTGCCTATACTTTCTTCTGTGCTCACTCTATAGTCTCCTCTACTCTGGAGAAACCCAAAATACAGAATTGTGTGATTGTTTTGCAGAGAGCCAGCATTCAATATGCATGACTGAGTCTGAACTACTTTAGACTCTTTAGAGTAACTACTTTAGAGTCTGAACTGCTTTCTACTTTAATAGAAATATTAAACGAAAAGTTACCGTTTGAAGTTTCATCTTTATTTTATGCGAAGTTGAAGTGAGGGATTACATGAAGAGCCCACCAGCCCACATGCGCATCAATCTTCAGAGCAATTGTATGAACCACAGACCACTTGCACAAACCTAAACTATAGAAAGATCAATAACCGTTGAGTTACCGAATGATCTTTATGAGATTCAGGGTTGGGAGTGGAGGGCACGTAATCCCTCACTTCAACTTCTCATAAAATAAAGATCAAACTTCAAATGGTAAGTTTTCGTTTAATCTTTCTATTTTATTTCGAAGTCACGTGAGTGACTACATGAAGCCTTCAAAGCTCTGTGGTTTCATGCAGTAACCCAATCTGTGTGTGATAAATGGTAGAAAGACATGGGTTATTAACAACATGATGCTAACTGGCATACATGGCCATTTCCCTGAATCGGACCACAATCCCAATTGGCTTTGAGTTAGCTAATAACTCATGCAACATTGTTCAGAATTCTATCAGCAAACATCCAGGCAACCAAATTTTATAACTTGCGAAAGCACACTATGTAAGCCTCCTGCTGTCGCAAGAAGATGATCAAATGGGAATATCCATTCTATTGGCTGCTAATGAGCCATCAGCAATCTCTTGAGAAAACTATTAAATAACAATGAAGCAAGTATCCTTCATCTCATATGTACTAGCAAGCTCAGTGTACCTGTATACATAATAACACCCCCAATCTCCGATCTGGTGGGTATGCTGTCAACTCCAAATTGTACGCAACCATGCCCGTTTTGCTTTATGAGATCATTCCCATAACAAGCTACCCTCATATCAGTTATGACCCAGAGGCCGAGCCAGAGATTGAGTAAAGACTGTGTTCTTTGTGCTGAAATCAGTTGCTAAAAGCATAAACAACTTAAAAGATACTGCTCCCATTAAGAATACAGTAGATGAATATCTGCATTATAATTTACTGATATATATTCCACACTACTATGAGTCTAGTCTGAATAAGTGGGCAAAGTTGGCACTATTAAATTTCATGTTGCCTCATCCTTAATATCGTAAGAGGTATCTACTGATAAACCCCTGGTTTATCAGCTACAAATTTTGCATGTCATCTATAAACTCCATGGCACAATGCCCTTTTGATCTGAGTAGGGCAGAATTAGCTTTAGAATCTTTGTAAATAGCCTAGGACTGAAGACAACCCCCAGGTAGAGCCTGCACTTTCCACCACTGGCTTTGTTATCAAAACACCAGATATATCTGTGCCTCTCGTGTATAGATATGGCAAAGTATGCATCTTCAAGATCGATTGAGGCCTTAATCCTCTGAATCAGCTAAATTGCTGGAAGCCAATCATCCATCTTAAACTGGGTAACCAAACACGTGATCAGACTAACCAAATCCTAACCTGATTTGGCATGCTCCACGTTTCTGCAATCTTGAGAAAGATAAGAAATATACCCCTCGTGTTTTTGGGTAGACTACGCATCCTTTGTGAGCATCCTTGGTTGTCGGGTGTCTGCAGCCCAATTGTTTGCCTCGCCTTTTTTATCAAGTTTGTGTTCACAAAATGAATTCTGGTTGTCGGGCGTCTGTGGCCCAATTGTTTGCCTCGCCTTTTTTTAACAAGTTTGTGTTCACAAAATGAATTTTGGTTGTCAGGTGGCTGCAGCCCAATTGTTTGCCTTGGTTTGGCTTTTAAAATCGTTGCAACAGTTGGATGCCCGGCCAAGCATTCATACGGCCCACAACGTCTATACTAGCCCTCTGGAAACCAGTACCTTCAGACCGTAACACCCAATATAGCGCAACAGACAGACCCCCCCCCCCACTGGCGAGCAGTATTGGAATTGGTGGAGAGGTGGAATATTGTGTTGGTGACCAACCCTCCCGTGTGATGCTGGGACCCAACGGGTCCCATTTAGTCTAGTTATATATTTTTTTTAATTCACAACATGAACCTGCAGGTCAGATAAAAAATGCCACATGCCAGACCGGCTTTCTGCTGGTAGCTACCTATCCCAGAGAGGATGGCAAAGATGTTTCCAATGAACTGGCAACTCTACTAACTGAGTTAAAAAAATGGGTTGAGGGAAACCTCAAACTACCTCACTCTACTGAGCAGCCTGATAACCTCAATCACAGACGTTGAGGCAGCATGTCCCTGGTCAATATGTTCCATATGGCCAGCCAGTTCCGAGATGTTCTAACCTGAACCAGTATAGCCAAGCTGTTCCTACTTGGAACTTACAGAGGTTGCTATGCAAGGCACCCTGCCAATGTCTCTGCATTAACCTGATCTACTCAAGAGACAGTGAAAGGTACTAGACAGCCCATGCTGCCAGTAAATCCAAACCCGGGGCGACAGACTGCTCCATTTCTGTGTTTTACGGCGGTTAATAAAGAGACCTTACCTGCCAGCGTCTCTATGCCCAGGTCGACCTGCTTGTTGGAGCTTCAGCAAAGTTCCATTGCAGACCCTGTCTGCCCACAACTTCAACCCCACGCTTGTCAAACAGCTCGTTTCCAGAGCTCAAAAGTGATATTGCTGTGCAAGGCACGCCTGCCAGCATTTCTGAGCCCAATGGGACAGACTACTTCTTCGGCCTACAGCCCCTTTAGAGCCTTACTGGAGCTTTACTGTGCAAGTCACGCTACCAGTTATTCCCAGCCTGGTTTAACAGGCCGCTCCTTCGACCCCTTCTGCTCCTTCGGAGCCTTAGCGGAGCTTACTGAACAGGCCACGCCTGCCATAACCCCGAGCCTGCCTCGACAGGCTATTCCTGCGGCCTTCTGCCTTTTTTGAAGCCTTTGCTGGAGCTGACTGTACAGATCGCGCTGCCAGATTCTCCCAGCCTGGATCGACAGGCTGTTCCTTTGGCCAGCTGCTCCTTCAGAGCCTCAGCGGGGCTCACTGGACAGGTCACGCTTGCCATGCTACAAGCTGTTCTAGCGAGGCCAGCTAGACTCCCGACTGCTCCTTTCCAGAGCTTCAACGGCGCTTCCTGCTCCTTGAATACAGGGTGAAAACCCACCGGAATACTGGAGCTTTACCCACATAGAATGGTACTCCACCCCCGCAGCGTTAAACTCCCGCCCCGCAAGTCTTCAACTTGCTACATAAGTCCTCTCTGAAGAGATACTATGCAGGCTGCATGTTACTGGCCCTGTAAAAATGAGCCATTTTGGGAATTATCTCATGCCTTATAACATCTTGTGAAAGCAATAGCCCCAACTGTGTATTACAGAGAAGTGATAATGCAGCTTTCTGCACTTCCAAGTGTTGAAACCCATCTACTGACTTGCAAAAGGCCGTAAAGACTCCAGAGCTGCTTTTGGTCTTACTGACATAATTCTTGCCTACACATCCTCCAATCCAATCCAACTTTATTTGTTAAGCACTTTATAACAACCAATGTTGACCATCACTAGGATATCGCAACTGATGAAATTGACTGGTGGTACATCCAGAGATCTGGCAGTTATCTGGACTGGCATTTTTCCCTGATACTTTTAGCCAGATCTTCCTCCAGTGAATCTCCTATCCCCAAAGCGATGGAAAATATGTGACAAGAGCCGGTAGTTCCTTCATATGATTAAAATTGAAGCATATCCCCCATTAGTTCAGGGATTCGATTTCTTTATCGATATCCACATAGTTGGAGTCACCTATGTAAGAATCTCCAACACTCCCCTCTTCTGAGCGGGAAATATTATAACGCAACCCTGAGCCAGGTATTGCTTCCCTTCTGCTGAGCGGGAGATATTATAATGCAACCCTAAACCAGGTGTTGCTCCAACAGGCATCTGACTGACACAGCCTGTAAATGTCTCCTGAGCTAGGAGCACATTTCCTTTTTTCCATTTTATTTATTTATTCATTCATTTATTTTCTCTTTATTTATTTATTTATTTGTTTATTTGTTTATTCATTTATTTACTCACTAGACTGGTTGCGCCTGCTAGTGACTCCGAGTCCTTGCTCCCTTCTGGAGCCTCAACGGAGCTTCTTAGGGGAGGAAATAGAACGCAAGCCTGAACCAGGTGTTGCCTCCTCAGGCCTCTGGCTGACTCCCTTTCAGAGCTCCAATCTGAACAGGCATTGCCCGTCAGATGCTCCAAAACAGCCACCTGCTCCAGTGGAGCCCCATTCTGCCACAGCAGTCGCAGAACGACAGCCGCTATTTTTGTAAACCCGCCAGCTCCAGCTGAGCTTCCATGGCGGTCGCTGTCCTGGCCGAAGCCGGCAGCCGCTATTTTTAAACCACCAGCTCCTGCTGAGCCTCCGCAGTGGTCGCTGACCTGGCCATGCCGACAGCCGCAATTTTCCATCCCGCCAGCTCCTTACGGAGCCTCCACGGCAGCCTCTCCAAATCCGGCCGCCTGGTCCCGTTCGGAACCTCACTGGCAGCCTCTCCAAGTCCGGCCGCCTGCTCCCGTTTGGAGCTCCAATGGCGGCAGCTGCACAGGCTGCACCCGTCAGCTACTCCGGGCCCGCTGCACCTCAGCAACCCGTTCCTGAAACCAAAATTTGGCCTACCTGCTGGAGCAGTTTCGAACTGCTCCAATTCCCGCGCCATGTGTCGACGTATTGACGCGCATGCGGGCTGGCAGGCTCTTCACGTAGTCACTCACGTGACTTCGAAATAAAATTCACCATCCCACTACCACTCTGATGTATGGGACTGTGGCTTACAGCATTGTTATAAGGGGCACAACATACATTTATGGAACAGCACCTCATTTTCCACCTGGGCATGTTGCAGCCTTATAGACTCAATTTTGAATTCGACAATTTGACCTATGAAATTGACCTCATTGACCTATGAAATTGGAGACACCATCTACAGCGTGACCTCACAGCAGACCCGGCCCCACTCTACAGGGACTTTGTCCTATTATTTCTACCCTCCTCCCCCACCCCCGTCCCAACAGCCGCAACTCTCTGCTACTTAAAGCCAACTTTTCTCTTTTTCCCAGTTGTGATAAAAGGGTCTTCGATCTGAAAAATTAACTCCATTTCTCTTTTCGCAGATGCTGCCTGACCTGCTGAGTTTTCCCAGCATTTTCTGCTTATATTCTGTGAACTTTGTAAAATGGCATGTTCCTTCAGCCACTTATGCGGGGCATCTTTCTGCTCCTGGTGTATGGTCAGAATTCTCAGTACCATTGCAAATATTCTGTATCCGTTTTGAGTAGATATAAGCCAGAGATTCCATAGTGGGAATGTTGTATTTCTTCAGAGAGATATTTTGAGCACACGCTTGTATTTTCTTCTCTTCCATCCCATGAAAGTGCTCGGAATAGAATATCTGTTACCAGAGCTTGTGGGAACAATATAGCCTGCCCAACATAGCTGACTGAATATATCCAGACCTTTAATGGTGGGGACGTTGACTTGTGAGAAGTTAATGAACCTGGTTTGCTTATCCTTTCAATGAATTTGGAAAATTTAGTGGATACTATTTTCCCACTGTGTAGGAAAGAACTGCAGATGCTGTTTAAATTGAAAGTAGACACAAAATGCTGGAGTAGCTCAGCGGGTCAGGCAGCATCTCTGGAGAGAAGGAATGGGTGATGTTTCGGGTCGAGACCCTTCTTCAGGCTAATGTCAGGGAAGGGATAAAGATAGAATGTAATCGGAGACAGTCTTCTTTCGTGTCCATCTTCCATGTTTCAAATGTTGACATCGCTGTCATTGTCCGTCCTGAACAGGACGCAAGCTTCCGGCGAAAATCAGTGGGAGCCATCACTTGTTGCAATAGATGATGGTAACAGAATTAGCTCGGGATACTTCCAATTTCCAGCCCCATGACGTGGACGCTTCTGCTATGGGGTCGGAGACAGCTAGACTAGTGGAAAAACTGTGAAGGTGGAGTGGATGGAGAGAGAAAGCAACTTCTCTAACTTCAGGTAACCCTTGCTTTCTCTTTCCATCCCCTCCCCTTCCCAGATCTCCCACTAGTCTTACTGTCTCCGACTACATTGTATCTTTATCCCGCCCCCTCCTCTGGCTTCAGTCTGAAGAAGGGTCTCGACCCGAAACGTCCCCATTCCTTCTCTCCAGAGATGCTGCCTGACCCGCTGAGCTACTCCAGCATTTTGTGTCTACCTTCGATTTAAACCAGCATCTGCAGTTCTTTCCTATTGGGGACGATCAGCCGTGATGATAATGAATGACGGTGCTAGCTCGAAGGGCCGAATGACCTCCCTACTGCACCTATTTTCTATGTTTCGATGACCTGAGCTACTCCAGTATTTTGTGTTTACTATTTTTCCAATGCCTTGATTTATCTTCTGAAGGTAGGTCAGGTCTCAAAGGCATACAGGAGGACAAACATCCCTGTTGGCTGGTGGACCTTGCATTTTAAGCCAAGTATGAGGTCTTGATCTTCAATCACCCTTGTCATCGCTCAAGCTAAGGCATGAAGGGTGCTAGTGCATTGAAGGGTGTAGTGAATTCATCACCAATGCTTGCATTTATGGGTGGTTCAAAGTTTGATTGATTGATTGATAGATTGATTGATCGATTGATCGAATGATCAATTGATCCATCGATCCATTGATTGATCTCAATAAAAGATGTCTATTGAATAAATTAGTGGGATTGAAGTCAATATGTGAAAACAATAGACAATAGGTGCAGACGTAGACCATTCCGCCCTTCAAGCCAGCACCGCCATTCAATGTGATCATGGCTGATCCACAATCAGTACCCCGTTCCTGCCTTCTCCCCATATCCACTGACTCTGCTATCTTCAAGAGCCCTATCTAGCTCTCTCTTGAAAGTATCCAGAGAACCGCCCTCTGAGGCAGAGAATTCCACAGACTCACAACTCTCTGAGTGAAAAAGTGTTTTCTCATCTCCGTTCTAAATGGCTTACCCCTTATGCTTAAACTGTGGCCCCTGGTTCTGGACTCCCCCAACATCGGGGAACATGTTTCTTGCCTCTGGCGTGTCCAGACCCTTAATAATCCTATATGTTTCAAGAAGATGCCCTCTCATCCTTCTAAATTCCAGAGTGTACAAGCCCAGCCGTTCCATTCTCTCAGCATATGACAGTCCCGCCATCCCTGGGAATTAACTGGCATATCAGCCCACTGAGTCCATGCCAACCAACCAACCAACCACTTTCACATCCACTCCTATACACAAGAGGCAATTTACAGAGGCCAATTAACTTACAATCCCACATGTTTTTGGATATGGGTGGAAATCAAGAGTACCTGGTGGAAAACTACGCTGTCACAGGGCAAACATGCAGACTCCATACGGACAACAGCCAAGATCAGGATTAAACCCAGGTCTGTTGGTGCCGTTGAGGTGCAGCGGGAAACATTGAGAGAAGTGTTGGAACAATAATGCACACTTGTTTGGCTCTATAATGAGATAGATGCTTTACAGATCCATTCATTAATATCATAGCTCGCATGTTCGTGGTACAAGCATAAGATGGAGATAAATTTCTCTGTGTTGTCTTTTTTGAAGAGAATGCTCCATATCTCTCTCGATTGATGGAGTCATAATGATGGAGTCAGTTGAGGAAGGTCATGGATAATGGCTAGTGCTGCTCTCTGAATTTATCTTGGAAATGTCTTGTGGTGAAGATCACAACCGCAGTGTATTTACATAGACAGAATTTGCACTGTGATCCAAAGGATAGCTCATCGATTACAGGGAGGAGATGGTTGAAGATCTTCTTACAACCCACACTGCAACCAAGTTATTACCACCTCACATTTATACCACTTGGCAATATTGCACTTAATCCCTTCATACAAATCTTTGATATAGCTTGCGAAAAGCAGGGACTACAGCACATTCCCATAACACCCCATTAATCAGAGCTTCCCTTCTCAAAAATAACCTGCTTGTTCTTATTGGCCCTTTCCATCTATTGATTAATCTTCAGTCTATGCCAGTGTATGATCCTTCTGCCCATGTTCTCTTATTTTATTTAATAATCTCTTGAGGATCAATTTATCAAAAGCCTCTCAATTATCAAATACACCATATTCATCGTTTCTTCCTTGTACATACTGTTAATTAAAGAAGTCTAATAGGTGTTGGTTCCCTTTCATAAATCCATGTTGACTCCACCAGTCCCCCTGATTTTTTAAAGCCATTGTGATTACTTATTTTAATAATACAATCAACAGGTCTGCTGTTTGGTCTTCCACTCTCCTTCCTTTCTCAAATAGTGTAGTTACATTTTCTATGTTCTAATTTCAGTGAACCATTCTACAATGTGGAATTTTGAAAGATTACACCAATGCTTGGTCATGTTTCTCCATAGATTCACTTCTGTGATTCCATAACCTGCTCTATTGGCACCTCTTCCTGAACCTTGGGATGCAGGACAACAGGTCTGAGAACATAAACAGTTCCACTAATTTCTCCAAAATGCATCTTTTATTAATGCTAATTTCTTTTACAACAATACAATACAATACAATGTGAGGCTCAAACGAAATTCTGTTTCCACAGCCATACAAACAAAGACAATTTCCTAGACATACACACAATTTAATTCACACAAACATCCATCACAGTGGACCCACTGTGATGGAAGGCAAAGTCTTTTCTCTCCCCTGTTCTCCATGTCTCTCCCGATGTCCAAGCCCCAGGCGGGCGATGATAAGTCCCACGGCCATTTTATAATAATAATAATGGATGGGATTTATATAGCGCCTTTCTAATACTCAAGGCGCTTTACATCGCATTATTCATTCACTCCTCAGTCACACTCGGTGGTGGTAAGCTACTTCTGTAGCCACAGCTGCCCTGGGGCAGACTGACGGAAGCGTGGCTGCCAATCTGCGCCTACGACCACCACCAATCACTCACACACATTCACACACATTCACACACAGGCAAAGGTGGGTGAAGTGTCTTGCCCAAGGACACAACGACAGTATGCACTCCAAGCGGGATTCGAACCGGCTACCTTCCGGTTGCCAGCCGAACACTTAGCCCATTGTGCCATCTGTCGTCCAGGTTTTATGCCGTGCCGGGCGATTTACGGCCCCACTCCCGGTCTAAATGTCACAAAGTTGGAGCCCCCGGCGGGCGCTGGAATGTCCCATGGCCATGAAGCCGTGCAGGGCGATGTACGACCCCGCTCCAGGTCGTTCCAACCCCGCGACACGGGCTGGAGAAGTTGCATTGCAGGAGCTCCGGGAAATGGTCTCTCTCTCCCCCCGGACCCGCGAGCTCCCGATGTCCCGACAGTCCACCGGACATGCGGCTGCGGTGCTGGCTCCGAGCCCCAGGAGTCAAGTCGCAGCAGCGAGTCACCACCGCTCCCCACGCTCCGAGGCCAGCCAGCCCCACGATGGTGAGTAGTCCACAGCTCTGCAGTCTCCCAAGCCCCCGGGTCGTTCAGGTTGGAGGCCGCTCCACGGTGCTAGGCCCCAACGACAACGGAGACCCGACAGGGAAAAGGTCGGGTCTCCCGGACAGGGAAGAGATTTTAAACGGTTTCCCCCTCCCCCCCCCCCCCCGCCCCCCACGTATACACATTTAAAACTAGTATTAAAAAACACCAACACTACATTAAACTAGACAAAAAATAAAAAAAGACAGACAAGCTGTAGGGACCGCTGCAACGGGTGAGTCGCGCCGCCAACTAATTTATTTTAGTTCTTCATTCACTCTAAACCTGTTATTTTGCACTTTTTCTGGAGGATTTTTTATGCATTCTTTTATTGGCACAAGCACTAAACTGTTCCCAACTTTTTCTTTCTCCCTCAATAAATATTCCCCAATTCTGGAAGGAAGGCTTTCAAACTGACCTTTGCAAATGTCTTCCCTTTTACATAGCCACAGAAACTTACAGTTTATCTTTGTCTTTCTCACTGGATTATTTCTACTCTTCCCACTGTTATCAATTTCTTGTTCTTCCTTCGCTGAAATATTAACACTTCAAATTCACTGTGCTTTTCGTCAAATTTATAAACTATTTTCTTTGATCCAGTGCTATCTGTAACTTTTCTTGCTAATTAGACCTGCTCCATTCTGGGGATTAATTCCTTAAAGGTATATTTTTGAAGCATAATTTCTTTAAATGTTAACCATTGCTCATTTAATGTCATGCTTTTTAAAGCAATGTTTTATATCCTCCCACATTTATACAGCAGCTGCTATGCACATAATTACCCATGAGAATGTTTGCAGAGCATAACTGTATACTAAGTTAGACAGGGAAAAGTTAGTGGAGTTTATTGAAATAAGAAGTCAATTGTAATTCTTACCCCAAGATAGTGATTGGAACATAAACAGATAATGATAGGAAGCTCAGCAGGTTTGGTAGTGTCCATGGAGAAAGGATCAGTCTCAAACTGTCACATTAATGACTCTTCGTTAAACCTGGAAAACTGCCAATGTAGAAATATTATTTTCTCATATTACATAAAAACATAGAAAGAGGCGATTCAGCCTATCAAGTGTATGCAGAGCAATCCCATTCTCTCATTTCTTTCCCTGTAATCCATTCTATCTCACGTGGTACTAATTTTCCTGTAATCCAATTGCACTCGGAGTAACTTGCAGTAAAACGGAGCTTATGAACCAGCATGTTTTTGGTGTTTGGGAGGGTGAGAGCAAATGAACAGTCACAAGAAGAACATGCAAACTCCACAACAGACAGCAACTGAAATCAACAAAGAATCCAGGTCAACAGGGCTGTGAAGCAGAGTGCTAACTGTTGTGTCACTGGTATTGGGGTGGCCAGCAGCATAATCAAGGATGAGTCGCACCCTGGCCAATCACTCTTCTCCCCCCTCCCATCAGGCGAAAGGTATAGAAATGTGAAAACGCACGCCTCCAGATTCAGGGACTGTTTTTCTTCCCAGCTGTTATCAGGCAACTGACTCATCCTACCTCAACCATAGAACAATGCTGAACTGCTATCAACCTCATTGGTGACTGCATTTGGAGTAATGTGAGGAGATTTGGGCCCCATATCTGAGGAAGGATGTGCTGGCATTGGAGAGGGTCCAGAGAAGTTTTTTCAAGAATGACCGCAGGAATTATGGGGGTAACATATGATAAGTGTTTGACCGCACCAGGACTGTACTCACTGGAGTTTAGAAGAATGAGGGGGGACCTTATTGAATCATACAGAATAGTGAAAGGCCTGGATAGTGCAGAAAAAAATGTTCAAATAATTTATCTTTTATTCTCCTTTGCAAGTCTTGAGAAATTGTTTCTAATTTTCATTAATAACCAGAAGTAAAAATTCCCATTTGCAACATTATGTTTATAAAATCTGTGTGGACCCAACATTACTTCCTTTTCAGAATTGTATGTATGTCTAGTCATGAATTGTGTTAACAGCTGATTTAACTGTGATGTCTGAGCCTCAACAGTTCGATAAAAAGAAACTGTCAAGGCTTGCCAACTAAAACATGGTCTCTTAAGTGAATTATGAGGTCTTCCGCTTGTGCGTAATTCAGCGGGCTAAGAGTGCATCTAATTTCCTTCCGTGAAATGTATTTATATAGATTAAATTGCCTTCCAGTGGGAGTCTTGAACAATGTGCTTCTTCGGGTTAGGGTGCGGTAATGGGGTGGGGAGCCTGAAATCAGAGATGCTGATCTTGTTTCTACAAGATGAGTGTTTCAATATATTCTCCTGTCATCACTGACAGAAAGTCCCTGAAAGGACTCTCTGTACCTGGATAATCTAGATGGACAAGAAGCAAAAGATTGACCTCTTGAAGCCTGGGAAACTGCACCACATTGGAATAGATTTTCCCTTTACTGTTTGTATATCTGAGAGGAAAAAAAGGTTTGTTCTCTGGATGGAGACACGAGAAACTGCAGATGCTGGTTGTGAGCAAGATGAGGGGGGATATGAGTGAAAGTGGATGGTGGGGAGGGGTGAAGGGAAAGATGAACGATAAAAGGGAACTCATAGAGTCATTGAAACAGGTGCTTCAGCCTAGCTCGTTCATGCCGACTAAAATGCCCCATCTAACCTCATCCATTTTCTGCATTTGGCCCATATACCACTCAACCTTTGGAACCCATGAAGCTGTAAAAATATATTTTAAATATTGTTATTGAACCTGCCTCAATTACCTCATCTGACTCCATAAACTCACTGCACTGAATGCGAAATAGTTGCCCCTCAGGTTCCTATTAAAACTTTTCCCTCTTGCCTAAAACTTATTCCCTCCAGTACTTGATTCCACTACTCTGGGAAAAAGATACATTCTCATAAATCTTCTCTGCGCCCTTTCTAACAATGGAATCTGACCAAGATGACCAAAACTGAATGCAATACTCCAACATCTCACCAAAAACTTTTTGAAGTTGGCGGAAACATTGGAAAATGATGTGGGTGGGGTATCTTTATCCTTTTATCCAAACACTTTCCTTTCTCCCTTGTTCCCTTTCACCCATATCCTTTCCCCCGTTTTACATTTTCCTTCTCTTCTTTCCTTATCTGACGCTATTTTTGTCTCCTTTTCACCTGAGTATTTGTTGCTTACACCCATCTGCCAGCTAACTCCCACTCTCTCACCTATCACTTGTTAGGCCTTTTCCCACCCTCACCTCTCTTTTCCAGGTTTCTCCACACTATGTCTGAAGGAGGGTCCTGATCCAAAACATCGTTTGGTCATTCCCTCCCCAAATACTACTGTGTCTGCTGAGTTCCACTAGCACTTTGCTGGTAGTGCTTTGCTGATGCCTTCTCTTAAAACTATTAGGACATCGGAAGTAAAAACTGTAAGACAATGCTGAACCCATTCCTTAAAATTAAATTAGTATTGTGCTGCATCTTGGATACAGAAAGTTCTGGAAGAGGCTTCAATGGCTGCAAAAAATATGTGCAATATTATACATTATATTTGTGAGGTCTCTCTTTGCCATTCAGCAAGCAAATATAGTCGGGATGGCCAAAATGTTTAAACTATTAAAAATAATTCTACAATTTTATAGAATTATTCTTCGATGATAGACCGATGATTGGTCTCTTGTTAGAAAATTAATTCCTCCTTCTCTAGAATGCTGTCTCTTAAAAGATCCTGAGCATTGTTTGGCCAGAGAGTCTTGTGAAAAGTGATGTCTTTATCATGTTGTGAATCTATTCTAATTTTTCAGCAAAACAAAGCTGGAAGGCAACATAAACATTCATGAAAATGAGCAGAGCGAACTGTTCTTTAGGATTATTAGATATCACTTATTGACAGATTAGATTTGCAGGCTGAATGCTACTTGGCCACATGAATGTGGTACAATGTGTGCTTGAATGGCTTGATTATATTAAAAAGAGGTTGGCGGTAACCAAGTGTATTTTAGCCTGAAATATGTTGTGCAGATCAGCATAAGTCTTCCTCTGAAAGGTCATAATGACAAAGTGCGCTAGAAATGCCAATGTCACATTAGCACATGATGTGATGTTCTCAATTAGCAGTGAAGATCCATCATTAGATTAATATGGGAAATATTTTAACTTCCTTACTGGAAATATGAGTTGCAAACCAACATCAAGAAAAAAAGAAATTGTCAGTAAAGGTTGCATGTTTTCAAGTAACACTAAGAAATTTCTTTTTTTTTAGACATTTAAGACTCACAAGTTAAAGCCCCGCAATGCAATATTCTTCAAATGATTTTTATATCTATTTAGATTTAGATTTAATGATTTAGATATCATTAGTGTTAATCGCAATATTGGAACTAAACACCTTAATTATCAAAATTGATGGAAAAGCTGCAAATCTGAAATAAAAGCTGAAAACTCTGGAAACAATCAGCAAGTCAAGCAAGATCTGTTGAAAGAGAACCAGAGTTCAGACAAACATTCTCTATCTAAAACATTAAAGGGCCTGTCGCACTTTCGCAACCTTTACAGGCGACTGTTGGCACCCGTAATAGGTCGCCAAAATTTTCAACATGTTGAAAATTCCGCGGCGACCAGAAAGATGCTACGACTCTTTGGAGACCTCTCACGACCATAGGAGACCTCTCACGACCATACAGGCTGTATGGTCATGAGAGGTCTCCTATGGTCATGAGAGGTCACCCGCAACATGTCGCCAGGGGTCGCCTGTATGGTCCTGAGAGGGACCCCAGTTATTTGCAATATACATTAATGATTTAGACGAGGGAATTAAATGTGACGTCTCCACGTTTGTGGATGACACAAAGCTGGGTGGCAGTGTGAGCTGTGATGAGGATGCCATGAGGCTGCAGGTTGACTTAGATAGTTTGGGTGAGTGGGCAGATGCATGGCAGATGCAGTATTATGTGGATAAATGTGAGATTATCCACTTTGGTGGCAATAGCAGGAAAGCAGATTATTATCTGACTGGTGTCAGATTAGGAAAAGGAGAGGTGCAACAAGACCTGGGTGTGCTTGTAGATCAGTCACTGAAAGTAAGCATGCAGGTACAACAGGCAGTGAAGAAAGCTAATGGCATGTTGGCCTTCATTGCGAGAGGATTTGAGTTTAGGAGCAAGAAGTTCCGACTGCAGTTGTACAGGGCCCTGGTGAGATCACACCTGGAGTATTGTGTGCAATTTTGGTTTCCTAATTTGAGGAAGGACATTATTGCTATTGAGGGAGTGCATGGTAGGTTCACCAGGTTAATTCCCGGGATGGAGGGGCTGACATATGATGAAAGAATGGGTCGACTGGGCTTGTATTCACTGGAATTTAGAAGGATGCGAGGGATTCGTATAGAAACATATAAAATTCTTAAAGGATTGGACAGGCGAGATGGAAAAACATCCCCGATGTTGGGGGAATCCAGAAGCAGGGGTCAGAGTTAAAAAATAAGGGGTAGGCCATTTAGGACTAAGATGAGGAAACATTTTTCAGCCAGGGAGTTAGGAATCTGTGGAATTCTCTGCCACAGAAGGAAGTGGAGGCCAATCTACTGGCTGTTTTCAAGAGAGAGCTAGATTTAGCTCTTTGGGCTAAATGAATCAAGGGATATGGGGAAAAAGCAGGAACGGGGAACTGATTTTAGATGATCAGTCATGATCATATTGAATGGCTGTGGTGGTTCGAAGGGCCGAATGGCCTACTCCTGCACAATCTATGTTTCTATGTTTCTATCCTTTTAATAAAGGTTAAAAGTCCATTTGCTTTTTTAGCTACTTGTATCTACATGTTTACATTTTGTGTTTCATGCACAAGAACACCTACAACTCTCTGAACCTCTCACTTTTGCAGTCTTTTTCCATTTAGATAATCGTCTGCCTTTCGATTCCTCTTACATGTTAAGTTCCATTTATCAAATTTTCCATTTGACATTGCATGTTAAGTTCCATTTACCAAGGTTTTGAGCACCTATACAACCTTTCTATCCTGTTGCTAATCTGTTATGTTGTAGCTGCGCATTTGGAAAGCAGTGACAAGGTCGGTCAAAGTCAGCATGGATTTATGAAGGGGAAATCATGCTTGACTAATCTTATGGATTTTTTTGACGATGAGACATTGAATGGATAAGGGAGAGCCAGTGTAGGTGGTGTATATGGACTTTTAAAAAGCCTTTGACAAGGTCCCACACAAGAGGTTAGTGTGCAAAATTAGAGCACATGGTATTGGGGGTAGGGTATTGATAGAGAACTGGTTGGCAGACAAGAAGCAAAGACTAGGAATTAACAGGTCACTGTTTGGGGCCTAGTACACATTGCTGTCCAACACTAGCCGACAGCTGAAAATGTTCCAGTTTTTATTGTGGTGTGATGCTTTCAGGGCTGCGTTCTCAGGGCAAAGATGTGTCGAAAGGTGGAGAAAGTTTTTAGTGACACCTTATTTGTCAGATGTCTTCCTTCTGTTTTTAACTCATTTCTGATCTGATTCATGTAATAACATTTAATTTTGAGGGGTATTCTTGCAGCCAGAGAGTGTTCCTTTAAGGGCAACGATATTCGAGCCTCATCTCCGGGATCTCAAAGCTCCTCTCCCTCATTTAGTGTCTGCACATCATATTATTTTCTGAAAGCATTCAATGTGTATTCAATACAGGAAGCCACAGTTGATGGGCTGATCCCAATATCTCCAAAATTAGTCTCATGGCTGCCTATTAACTGAATTAGGATAATGGAACAAATGCCGTTCCAAAATTTGCTGGCATTGTAAGGTAGCAATGCTGACAGATAGCATATGGCTTTGATTTAGTGGCAGGGAACTGCTGCTGAACCTGATTGTGGAGTCACTACATGACTGTGATCACATCCTGTCATGGAAAGATTGGCACACATCAAATATAAGTTAACCTACAAAATCACTGCTTGAAGGAAACACAAACCTTACCCTGTATTCATCCATTTATATTAAATAATGCTTCCTTTATTCTCAGTCATCAAAGCTGACTAGAAATTGGGTTTCACCCTTCACGGGCATCTGGTCAAGTCAAGTCAAGTCAGGTTTATTCGTCACACACACATACGTGATGTGCAGTGAAATGAAAAGTGGCAATGCTTGCGGATTTGTGCAAAAAACTACAAAACAGAATGGAACAGAATCACATTTTCACATATTACATATTTGTGGGAGGAAAAAAAAGAAAAAACAGCAATTTTAAAAACATATCACACAACAGTAAATTGGTACAGTAAAGTTAGTCCCTGGAGAGATAGGAGTTTACAGTCCTAATGGCCTCTGGGAAGAAACTCTTTCTCATCCTCTCAGTTTTCCCAGCATGGCAACGGAGGCGTTTGCCTGACCGTAGCAGCTGGAACAGTCTGTTGCTGGGGAGGAAGGGGTCTCCCATGATCTTGTTGGCTCTGGAGTTGCACCTTCTGATGTACAGTTCCTGCAGGGGGGCGAGTGTAGTTCCCATAGTGCGTTCGGCCGAACACACTACTCTCTGCAGAGCCTTCTTGTCCTGGGCAGAGCAGTTCCCAAGCCAAATTGTGATGTTTCCGGACAAGATGCTTCCCACAGCCACTGAGTAGAAGCACTGGAGGATCAATAACACTAACAATCAATTGGAGCCTCACAAAATATTGAGATCTACTTCAGAACATAGAACGGCATGGTGGCACAGAGGTAGAGTTGCTGCCTTACAGCGCCAGAGACCTGGGTTTGATCCTGACTGCGGGTGCTGTCAGTACGGAGTTTATACGTTCTCTCTGTGAGCGCATGGGTTTTCTCCGGATTCCTCTCACATTCCAAAGACATGCAGGTTTGTAGATTAATTGGCTTCTGTAAATTGTCACTAATGTATGGGCGATCGATGGTCGGCACAGACTCGGTGGGCTGAAGGGCCTGTTTCCATGCTGTATCTCTAAACTAAACTAAACCAGAACTATGGTGTTTTCTACCTAGAGTCAAGCACTAAATTTGGACCTATATGATTTTAAATGGGAACTGAATAAGAAGTTGCCATTTGCTGCCATGCTGCTTGCTGGAAAAGGGGCTCAGCCTTTAAGGATCTCCCCTTAACCACGGCTGAATAAAGAGCTGCCTTGGTGATACAGGAAAGTGAGGGTGAGGGGAGATATGGTTGTCCTCTGTGTTTATGTGTGCATGCCCGTGCGTGCATGCTTGCAGGTGTGTGTACATGTGCGTTTGTGCGCATGGCTACCATTATCGTCCCTACATAGGTAACCCCCTACCACCACCAAGTGAGGAATGATCAGTGATGTGGACATTGGCATTTGCAGCTTTGAAGTAAACAGAGAAAGATTGGAAAGAGTAGTGCACAACCAATGATGAGGTTTTATATACCCTGACCACTAAAAACTGATGATGTTCAATGGTGTGTGCAAGACATTATTATCAGCATTCAGAACCTTTCATTGAACTTTTCATGGCTGACCTTTATGTGAAGTGTTCCCACTTCTAGTGTGTGCACAATTTGTCATGATGATAAAGGGAACACTCGGTGGGCATCTTATGGCTCTTTTCATGCGCAATGGATGCCAGGATAATATCAAATCCATGAGTAAAATCCCCAGATCAACTTCACCTGGAGAAAGATACCATCACAATCTACCCCAACCAAATACATTGCTTTACGAGGCAAATTGAACTCCAAACAATAGACAATGTTGGATCCAATTTCTAGGATATTTTAAAAACGGCAGTCACTGGGGAGCATTTTGATGCTTTGAAAACACTTCCAAAGATGCAGGAAATGCAGGATTGGTATTAATAAGAAGAAATTGTAAAGTAATAAGGAGAAATAAAACATTTTTTTAAAATAGAAGCAGAAAATCTTCATTCAGCCCTTTAAACCTGCTCTATCAATCAATAAAATCATGGCTGATCTGTCAACTCAGCTGCATTCTCCTTCACCAATATCATATCCGTTGATTCCCTTATCATATAGAAGGTGATCACTCTCAGTCTTGAGTATACCCAGTAAATAATCATCCACAATCCAGCTGCAAAGAATTCCAAAGATTCACTATCCTCTGGTGGCAAAAAAAAATCCGCATCCAACCGTAAATGGCCAACCCCATGTTGTGAAATTGAGCCCTGGTTCTAGACACTTGGCCAGGTGAACCATCATCCCTGCATCTCCCCTGCCAAGCTTCATTATATGTTTCTATATGTTTCTCATTATTCTAAACTTCAGAGGGCAAAGGTCCAATCTGCTTAATCATTGTACAATCATTGTACAATCACCAGGTCCAGAACTCAATCTGGTGAACCGTTGTCGCACTGTGTGCCTTTGTCACACAATTAGGCAGTGGTGTCGAAGTAACCCAGAGAGGAATGGTAGTCAATTTTAAAGTTGATTCACAATATGACCATAATAATAATAATGAATGGGATTTATATAGCGCCTTTCTAGAATACTCAAGGCGCTTTACATCGCATTATTCATTCACTCCTCAGTCACACTCGGTGGTGGTGAGCTACTTCTGTAGCCACAGCTGCCCTGGGGCAGACTGACGGAAGCGTGGCTGCTAATCTGCGCCTACGGCCCCTCCGACCACCACCAATCACTCACACACATTCACACACAGGCAAAGGTGGGTGAAGTGTCTTGCCCAAGGACACAACGACAGTATGCACTCCAAGCGGGATTCGAACCGGCTACCTTCCGGTCGCCAGCCGAACACTTAGCCCATTGTGCCATCTGTCGACCATGGTAGAGGGAATGGATGTTTAGAGTGGATGATGGTGGGTCAAGAAAGAAGGCTGCCTTGTCCTGGAGGGCATTGACTGCTTCAGAGTTCTTATGATTGCACTTATACAGAGAGAATTCTGTCATGCTTCTGATTTGAGCTTTTTAGATGATGAAAAGACCTCAGGTTATCAGGAGGTGAGTCACTGACTGCCGAGTACCTAGGCTCCAACCTGCTCCTGTAGCCACTGCATACCATTTAGTTTAGTTCATCAGATTGTTATACGAGCTATGTAAGAACACTCTGTCACTTTGAACATCTATGGATAACCTAGGGTTGGGATTTTTGCCTTTTGGCAATAACAACCATATTCATTTGTTTAATGTATGACTTCAGACTTGGAGTAGTTTTCCTTTGATGCCTATTGATTTTAGTTTTAGCAATACTCGACAATGCTACTCTTAGTTAAATGCTGCCTGATGTCAAGGACTGTCATTCTCTTCTGTAAATCAGCTCCTCACCCCATGTTTGACCCATGGTAAATAACTGAGGAAATTCTGAAGTAGCCTTAGACAAGTGAAGGTTACATTACTCCCCGAATTTCTTCAATCTTTAACATGGAAATCTCCCACCATTATTTTTGTGAACGGTTTCAGGAAAATCAAGCCCATTAGTTCTAACCAGAAGATAAAAATGAATAATGATTAAAAGCCATCCTTTCAACAAATATCTTGAACTATTTATTGAACTAAACTGCATACCATTTAGGTCAGTTCCTCAGATTGTAATCTGAGCTATGTGAGGACACTCTGACATTAGAAATGTTAAATTATTCGTTGTAATACTTTTAATGGCCAAGTTAATATGAGGATCTTCAAGTCTAGGTAAAAGGCTGTAAAATATGTAATTTAGACAGAGATACTTCTGCAACAAAGTGCTGGAGTAACTCAGCAGGTCAGGCAGCATCTCTGGAGAGAAGGATTGGGTGACGTTTCAGGTCGGGACCCTTCATCAGACTCTTGTTGGTGTTTCATTCTGGAGATATACGGTGCACAACAAGCTTATTAGGTAAAAAAGCACAGATAAACAGGCAGATAGTACCGAGTACGCACCGATAGTAACACTATCCTACACACACTAGGGCCAATTTTACATTTATACCAAGTTAATTAACCTACAAACCTGAACGTCTTTGGAGTGGGGGAGAAAACCGAAGATCTCAGAGAAAACCCACGCGATCATGGGGAGGACATACAAACTCTATACAGCCAGCACCCGTAGTCGGGATTGAACCCGGGTCTCCCAGTGAGGCAGCGCTACCATTCTGCCACCGTGTCGCCCTTAACAAGCCACAGTATTCATTGGCCTCTTCATCTTCGCACTTCAGCAATCTATTGAACTATCTTGGCTTGTTATTACTTGGAGATAGTCACAATTTTGACTTCTCTAGGATTCCCCACTTTGGCATGCCTCCTCTTCCCAGCTGAATGAGAGGGAGTCATGAATGTACAGCAGATGAACTTCTGTACCATGTTTCAGCCCTTCAGCAGAGATTTCATCCGCTCCAAAAGCTTTATTTATTTTCAGCTTCATAATTCCTTACTATGCTTGAATGCCACAGAGATAGTGTGCTGTGAGGTGGAGTCAAAAATGATATGTTCACGGTCTCTCAGTGAATGCTCTACGATGCTCTGCAGATGGCCTGGGAAAAAGTGCAAGAGCATATAATACATCTTTTCATTCCCATATTCTTATTTTTTAGCAAGTATGACATGAACACTATTAAAATGATGTATTTCACTCTTTCTCTGAATGGCCTTTCTTCATATTGTCACCATAATTTTCTTTACTTGAACTGTTAATGCTCTGCAAGGGAAAAGTAAGCTGCAGAATCCAGGGGGAGTTTATAGAAATGTGGGGAGAATAAAATAGGCTTGGGTAAAATTAATGCAAATGGAAGGTTGTGATCAACATGAACTCAGTGGACGGTATCTCTCTATGATAACTAATGTCATGGCTGCCAAATGTGGATTAATTAAATCTGAGGATAATCAAGGGGCCGAATTTGAAAGGAAGGACACTTTTTCAAAGTGACGGGTCTGGAAGAGATTACAGAGGGAGAGAGGGTTGAGGCCATGGAGAAATAGGAAAATATGTGTGCAATTTTAAATCAAGGATTGCTTAACTAAGAATGGGATTGATATGAGAATAGGATTTGAGGAAAATAAGGATACAGGCAACAAAGTTTTGATTTCAGATTTACAGCGAGCAGAATCAGTCAGAAGTTGTGGAAAGTCAAAATTATTGGTGATGTTGATGTGGTTAAAGGTTTCAACAGCAGCTAAATCCGGAAGGGCAAGGTATGGCCTGACTGGTGAATGAGGAGATAAGGGTTGAAGTACATCTCCGGGCTAAATGTGAGACAAGCATGGGTCACCTTCTGATAAATGCCAAGGATGGGGATGGAGAAGAACATAGAACAGTACAGCACAGAAACAGGCCTTTCAGCCCACAACATCCATGCCAACATGATGCCAAGTTAAACTAATCTTCTCTATCTGCATGTGATCCATGTTACTCCATTCCTTGCATATCAATCTGCCTATCTATAAGCCTTTTAAATGTTCCTAATGTATTGCCTCTACCACCACACCTGGCAATGCATTCCAGGTATCTCCTGCTCTCTACATACAAAATTTACCCCACAAATATCTCCTTTAAACCTTGCCCCTCTCAATTTAAAACTATGCCCTCTGATATTTGGCATGTCCACTTTGAGAAAATATTCTGACTGTCTACTCCATCTTTGCCTCCCATCATGGCTAGGGAATAGGGTTTGTTTTGGAGGCCAAGACGATTGTCTGACAAGTTAGAGAATATAATAAATATCAGGTCGGGAGTGTTCAGTTTCTCACACCTGCTCAACCATTTAATAAGATCAAGGTTGATCCATTATTGCAAAACCACTTTCCTGCACAAACCTCACATTCCCTCAATTCTGTCTTAAGTCTCCTTCATTGTCAGAGTGAGGCTAAACGCAAATTGGAGGAACACCATCTCATATTTTGCTTAGGCAGCTTACAGCCCAGTGGTATGAATATTGGTTTTACTTCGGAGTCACGTGAGTGACTACGTGAAGACCCCGTCCAGCACGCATGCGCGTCATATCGTCCTCGCATTGCGCAAACGACAAGCTGTTGGAGCGCTGCTTCCAACAGCTCGGACCTGAAGGTATGTTTTTAACTTTTTCAGGTCTCTTTTTTACTGCAGGAAGCGTTCAACGCTCCTGGTCGGAACCCCAGCGCCACCCGGCTCCCTTCTACAGGGACCGCCGGGGGGGAGGGAAGGGGAGGGAATCCCGGCTGCGAATCGCGGGGATATCCGAAGCCGACCACAGAATCGCGGGGAAACCCGTTTACTAAGCCACGCTGGCTCGGGGGAAGCCCCAAACCGAGGGAGCATTCAAAAGGGAAATCCCGGCTCCCGACACTGCAAGGATCCCTGCTACAAAGTTCCATAGATGCTGCTGCACCCGCTGAGTTTCGCCAGCATTTAAGGTCCCAACTACAAGGGCCGTGGGGAATGCCGACCGCAGGAAGAAGCCTGGCTGCGGGGACCACGGAACCTCAGAAGCCTGCAGGTAACCTGCCTTCCGGGACCAGGGGAAGACCGCGGGTAACCCGGTCTCCGAAACCGCGGGGCAGACCGCGGGTACCCGACTTCGGAGACCACGAGAAACCACGGATAATCCGACCAGAGACCACGGGAAAACCACGGGTAACCCAGCTTCAGGGACTGTGGGAAGTCCACAAATAACCCAGCTTCAAGGACCGTGGGAAGACTGGAAATAACCCAGCCTCGTGGACCGTGGGAAAACCGCGGATAACCTAGTTCCAGGGACCGCGGGAAGACTGCGGATAACCCAGTTTCAGGGACCGCGGGAAGACTGCGGATAACCAAGCTACAGGGACCTTGTGAAGACCACGGGCAGAGCCGTGCTTGGGGGAAACCTCAACTACGGGAACCGTGCAAAAGCTGCGGGTCGATCCGTGCATGGGGGAAACCTCAGCCACGGGGACCGTGTGGAAGACACGGCTAGGACCGCAGAAGAGCGGGTAGCCGGCGGCGAATTCAGACTCCGGCTGCCCGAGGAGGGTAAGAGCAGGAGACTGAAAGCAGGAGACTGAAAGGCCTAGACTGAAGTCAGGCCAGGAGGGCCCCTCCGATATGGGTTCGTCCTCGGACGTTTTACCCATCCTAATTGGCCAGGGAGGGGCATATCAGCGCAGGTCTCCTCGAGAGCCCGTGGCAGCACCCTTTTTCAGGGCTGCCTACAAAACTCCCTTCTGCAAAGGAGAGTACGAGTTTATAGCAGGAGTAATAAATGCGACAGCAGAAGTAAAATCCAAAACAGAAAGGATCCAAATCATTGTAAAGGCTGCAGTCCACCACTTGGGCATGGCAGGATTGAAGTGGGAGGAAATACATGATGGTCTCAGTATCCAGGCGAGCCAAGAGTCAACATGTGTGGGTTAATAATATTAATGTTAATCCTACAATGGAATGCAAGAAGCTTGTTAGCCAATGGGCAAGACTTTAAGCAATTCATAGACAGTAGGAAGGAAAAACCAGATATCGTATGTATCCAGGAAACCTGGTTGAAACCAAGTTTAGATTTTGTTCTATATGATTATGTTGCAGTGAGATGTGATAGGGGAAATGAGGGAGGAGGGGGTTGTGCCACTTTCATTAAAAAAAGTGATACCATACAAGGTATTAGGAATTGGGCAGGAACAGGAATATGTGGTAATAGAAGTGTGGTCTGAGAGGAGGAAAATAGTGGTAATAAATTACTATAATCCATGTAAGCGATTAGAGGTCAATAAGTTACAGGAAGTAGAAGGCCAGAGCAAATCTAATGTTATTTGGTGTGGGGACTTTAACGCACATAATACATTATGGGGCAGTGGAAAGTCAGATAATAATGGACAGGTAATTGAGGAATTATTAAATGATGGTAATCTAGTATGTCTAAATGATGGAAAGAAGACCAGGGTAGATGTTAGGACAGGGAAGGAGTCTGTGTTGGACCTTACACTTGTTTCTAATAGGATTGCTGCTAAATGTAACTGGGAAGTATATGAAAAGGGTACCATAGGAAGTGATCATCATCCTGTGCTATGCAAAATAAATATTACTTTAACTATGAGTAAAGAAAACAGAAGTGGACGATGGGTGTTTGGAAAGGCTAACTGGGAGAAATTTAAGGAGGAAAGTGATAGATATGTAAAACCGATACAAGAAGAGACAGATATAGAAAACTTTGAGAATAAATTGTCAGAAGGTATCAAAAGAGCAGCATTAGTTTCCATACCTAAAAGTAAAGGAAGATCAAAAAGGAAAGCTGTGCCATGGTGGGACAATAAATGTAAAGAGGCGGCGGTGAATAGAAACAGAGCATTCAGATTATTAAAAAGAACTCATAACTACCAACACTTGATTAATTACAAACAGGCTCAGGCAATTGTAAGGAGGACTATAAGACAAACAAAAAGAGCATATTGGAGGAAGTATTGTGATTCAATTGGAAGCAACACAGGTAGGGGAGATATGGGGGATGATTAAAAAAATGGAAGGTGATAAAAGGGAGTGGAGTTATCCTATCTTAACAAATGGAGATCAAACTGTAGTCTCAAATAAAGACAAAGCAGAACTAATGGTTAACACTTTTAGTAGGGTTCACAGCTCCCACAACTTGTCAGATGAAGGAAGAAGAGGTAGGGAAAGAACAAGAGAGGAAAATGTTGAGGCCTTACAAAGGAAAGGTATCACAGAGGACAAGTACAATATTCCATTTAATTTGGGGGAGCTAAAGAGAGCTCTGGCCAAGTGTAAGAACTCAGCCCCAGGGAAGGATGATATTTGTTACATAATGATAAAGCATCTAAGTGAGGAGGGACTCCAAAAGATACTTGCACTATATAACAAGGTGTGAGAAGAAGGACGAATACCGGAGAGGTGGAAGGAAGCAATCATTGTGCCTATTAAGAAACCAGGGAAAGATGCAAGTAATCCAGTAAATTATAGACCTATAGCTTTAACAGCACACATGTGTAAACTGTTGGAAAGAATGGTAAATGAAAGATTAATGCATCTAATGGAAGAAAACGGTATAGTGGCTAATTATCAGAGTGGCTTTAGAAAAGGGAGAGGTACTAATGATCCAGTTCTGTGCTTGGAAGATGATATAAGGAAAGCACAAGTTAAAAAAGAATCTGTAGTTACCGTATTTTTTGATGTAGAGAAGGCTTATGATATGTTGTGGAGAGAAGGTCTTCTAATAAAGCTGCATTTAATGAGAGTAGGAGGAAATATTTTTAACTGGATAATGGATTTTCTTAACGGTAGAAGTATCCAAGTTAAAATAGGGTCAGACATCTCTAGTAAATGTGTAGTCGAGAATGGAACTCCCCAGGGAAGTGCGATAAGCCCGATCCTATTCTCAATCATGATCAATGATATATTTGCAAACATTCAACCAGAGATGGGGCGATCGCTCTTTGCAGATGATGGCAGCCTATGGAGAAAGGGGAAGAATATAGATTTTATCGTGGAAAAAATGCAGCAAGGGATAGCCCAGGTGGAAGAGTGGGGAGTGAAATGGGGTTTTAAATTCTCTATAGAGAAGACAAAGACAATGGTTTTCACAAGGAAGAAAATTAAAGAGGATGTCCAGTTAAACCTATACGGCAACAATTTGGAAAGAGTAAAAGATTTCCGTTTCCTGGGAGTCCATTTTGACTCCAGATTAACATGGAGAGTCCTCATTACAAAAATAATTGGAAAATGCAAAAAAGCCATCAATGTAATGAGATGCTTAGCAGGTTTAGAGTGGGGAGCAGATATATTATCTCTTAAACATATCTATGTATCACTGATCAGATCCAGACTAGAGTATGGCAGTATAGCTTATGGATCAGCATCTAAGTCAGTGTTGTCCGAGTTGGACAAAGTCCAAGCGGAAGCTCTAAGAATCTGTATAGGAGGTGTGCGGACGTCACCTGTATGTGCACTACAGGTGGAAACTGGGGAGATGCCGTTGAGACTGCGCCGCAGACAACTAATGGCTAATTACTGGCTAAGCCTTAAGGGTCATGGAGAGAACCACCCAACAAAACAGGTAGTACAGGAGTGCTGGGAGAGAGGGGTGGCTCAGTCTGGAAGCTTCGGCTGGGTTGGAGGAGGTGTGGCAAGGGACATGGAAGTAGAGGACAAAGAGTTCTGCCCTGCAGTATTGTGGCCATCTGTCCCAATATGGTTACTAAACATCCCAAAAGTTGACCTGGAGATATGGGAGGCAAAAAGGAGGGAAAAAAATTCGGACCTAAAAACAGAATACCATAACCATATATATAATAGATACAGGGAACACCTCTTAATTTTCACAGATGGATCAAAGGACCCAGTAGCTGAAACAACAGGGGCAGCTGTGGTAGTGCAAGGGATGAATGTTGAGATTTGCAAAAGAACAAATAACTATTTGGCAGTATATACAGTGGAACTGTACGCTATTTTGATGGCAGTTCGGTGGATAGAACAGGTGCAACCATGCAAAGTATTAATATGTAGCGACTCATTGTCTGCAATCCAGAGTATTGGGTCTGGTGCATCCCATAGGCGGCCTGACCTAGTGTATGAAATTCTACTACTATTAAGCCAAGTAACAAGGAAGGGCAGTGACGTGACTTTGTTGTGGGTCCCAGCACACATTGGTGTGCTAGGAAATGAAAACGTGGATAAATTAGCAAAAGAGGCCGTTAAAAAAGAGAACATAGAGGTAAACTTACAATTATCCAAATCTGAAGGAAGACACATTGTGTGGAAGAAAATAAATCAGGAATGGCAACAATACTGGGAACAGGAGACAAAGGGGAGACACCTCTATTCGCTACAAAACAGAGTGGGCATTACAGCAAGAAGAGGGGGGGAACAGGAGAGAACGGGTAGTATTAACAAGATTGAGGATAGGACACACTCACCTGAACAGCACATTAAAAATGTTGGGAAAACACCCTACTGGGATGTGTGAGGAATGCCATCAGCCGGAAACAGTTCAGCATGCTCTAGTTGCATGTAGAAGATATGAAACAGAAAGAAGAGTTTTGATCAGTGAAATGAAGAAAATTGGAATGACAGATATATCAGAAAAGAACATTCTAGAGTATGGAGGGGAAGGAAAAGGAGTAAAGGTGTTGTTTAATTTCTTGAGGGCCTCTGGCCTTATAAAAAGGATATAATGTAAAGACATGAGGACTGTGGAGTGAAGCCAGGAGGTGGAGGAGAAGGAGAAGGAGAAGGAGGAGGAGGAGGAGGAGAAGAAGAAGAAGAAGAAGAAGAAGAAGAAGAAGAAGAAGAAGAAGAAGAAGAAGAAGAAGAAGAAGAAGAAGAAGAAGAAGAAGAAGAAGAAGAAGAAGAAGAAGAAGAAGAAGAAGAAGAAGAAGAAGAAGAAGAAGAAGAAGAAGAAGAAGAAGAAGAAGAAGAAGAAGAAGAAGAAGAAGAAGATTCTGAACTCGGAAGCATGTCCGAGGGACAGGTGCCGGCTGGGAGTTACCATGCACCTGGAAAGACATGGGTCTACATACACCAGCAGCCCTACGACCCAATCAAGGATGGAAATCGAACCCACATCGGGGGCCTTTTGGGCTTACCATAAAGCCACCGGTAGCCATGATGGTAGGTGGGTCTGGTTCTTTCCGAAACGTGGGGTTGTGGACCATTTACAAGAAGGTTGGATGAGTTTAGTTTATACTGCACAGTACAAGCGAGACAGTCTAGGAATATGGCTGGAGTTGCCTCTTTAGGCAGACTCGCTATCATGACAAATGAGGCCTGTTTATTATCAACAAGCCCAACTCGCATGTGCAGTATAGACATTGAACTTCGTGACTATTAATTCCCATGGGGTCAGCTTCATTCACAGGGCAACGGAAATATCTGAAATTTAACTGGATGAGGCAATGACGAGGGTAAAGCAGTGGATGTTGTCTATATGGACTTTAGTAAGGCCTTTGACAAGGTTCCTCATGGAAGGTTGGTTAAGAAGGTTAAACTGTTGGGTATAAATGCAGGAATAGCAAGATGGATTAAGCAGTGGCTGAATGGGAGAAGCCAGAGGGTAATGGTGGATGGCTGTTTGTCGGGTTGGAGGCAGGTGACTAGTGGGGTGCCTCGGGGATCTGTGTTGGGTCCTTTGTTGTTTGTCATGTACATCAATGATCTGGATGAAGGTGTGGTAAATTGGATTAGTAAGTATGCAGATGATACCAAGATAGGGGGTGTTGTGGATAATGAAGAGGATTTCCAAAGTCTACAGAGTGATTTAGGCCATTTGGAAAAATGGGCTGAAAGATGGCAGATGGAGTTTAATGCTGATAAGTGTGAGGTGTTACACCTTGGCAGGACAAATCAAAATAGGACGTACATGATAAATGGTAGGGAATTGAAGAATACAGTTGAACAGAGGGATCTGGGAATAACCGTGCATAGTTCCTTGAAGGTGGAATCTCATATAGATAGGGTGGTAAAGAAAGCTTTTTGTATGCTAGCCTTTATAAATCAGAGCATTGATTTAGAAGCTGGGATGTAATGTTAAAATTGTACAAGGCATTGGTGAGACCAAATGTGGAGTATGGTGTACAATTTTGGTCGCCCAATTATAGGAAGGATGTCAACAAAATAGAGAGAGTACAGAGGAGATTTACTAGAATGTTGCCTGGGTTTCAGCAACTAAGTTACAGAGAAAGGTTGAACAAGTTAGGGCTTTATTCTTTGGAGCGCAGAAGGTTAAGAGGGGACTTGATAGAGGTCTTTAAAATGATGAGAGGGATAGACAGAGTTGATGTGATCAAGCTTTTCCCTTTGAGAATAGGGAAGATTCAAATAAGAGGACATGACTTCAGAATTAAGGGACAGAAGTTTAGGGGTAACATGAGGGAGAACTTCTTTACTCAGAGAGTGGTAGCGGTGTGGAATGAGCTTCCAGTGGAAGTGGTGGCGGCAGGTTCGTTGGTATCATTTAAAAATAAATTGGATAGGCATATGGATGAGAAAGGAATGGAAGGTTATGGTATGAGTGCAGGCAGGTGGGACTAAGGGAAAAAAGTTGTTCGGCACGGACTTGTAGGGCCGAGATGGCCTGTTTCCGTGCTGTAATTGTTATATGGTTATATGGTTAAAACATTGCAAAATAGGCTAACATCGGTTCCCAGGTTATTTACAAAATGAGTGCTTCGGCTGCTCAGAGTTTTTAAAGATATTGTTAAGAACTATCTGGATGAGATTAAACGCTGTATTTTGCTAAATTAGCTGTATCAGCCACAAAACCCATTTGAGAAATTGGGTTCTCATCTGTCCAGATAAATTTAAGTTGATACCAACTGAATTTATTGATGATTGGGATTACCTTTAACTCTATTTAATCGTCTGGGACTCCGCCCTGAGGTAAGGGATTGGAATTAATTGAAGCCCGTAACAATACTGATCAAGCAACCTTCTGTTCATCAAGTATAATTGGCTTACAGCTGTGCTATTTAGGCCTTTGCACAATCAGAACCATACAGCATGCAAAAGAAGTAAGCACTCAAGTACCATGTGGTCATTGTTACCAGCTCTATGCTATTCCACTAAATCAGTAAATCTTTAATTAAATTACATACTGATGCTATTGTTCAGGATGAGAATTTGCTCATGCCATCTAGTTACAGCTGTGGATGGTAGAGTTACCAATTCATCAGTTACATGGTATCAACTACCTATAGACACTGGGCGCATTCTGGGGATTAAAGGTTTATGCGAATATGCCTATCTGCATGCTCTAGTCCAAGTTGATACACTTCGGGGGTGGCAAATGTCTGTTTACATTGGTGCAAACAAGTCAAAATATCCGGTGATAGTTTACCCAAAACTCATTACGGTACACAATATGGGTGTTGGATCACAAAGTATTAAAATACATTGTGAACATTAAAGACCAAGAAACTTGCATCCAGGCTCAATCACCAATGGAAAATATGTGGCATATCGGTAGCGTTCGTTACATTCTAGCTACACTAAGGAGGAATGTTCTTTTATGTTTTCCTCCATTTCTGCCTCAACAGACGGGTTTGCGAAATTCAGCAAGTTCCCGCCTCAGGCATTTTTATAGTGCCTGCCGGGCTTAGCCAGCCATGGTTCCCACTGAAGTGGGGAATGATAGAACCATATATGGTTATTCTAGACACAAGCATTGGTCTAGCTGTGACGCGGGAAACCGTCCTCAGCATGATATAATCAATTCTTTGTATTACAGAGACTGAGAAGACAGTTCCTGAATCTGGGGTTGTTAAATAACCATGGACGTGCTCGCTGCAGATGCAGGGATAGCACCAAAAAATATCAATATTTCCTCATAAGGAGATGGGAGGTATTAGTTTTACAATTATATTACATATTCAGCACGGATGACTGACGTCTTGTAATTCAGGCTCATATGAGGGCTTGACAAATCATGATGTCTTAAGTGCCATCTACCATACCTAAGTGCTTCATCATACTGGCTGAAAGGAGTAGAATCCACTCTGGGGGGGGTCACCCTCTGAGCTCTAGATTATTAAGATAATCTGCAACTCGAAAAACTCCCAGGCCTAGGGACGCAGAGATATGGGGTGCTAACGTTGTGCTACGTCGCTTCGCTGAAGGGCTCCAGCTACATCCCTGTCCTTAGACTAACTCACTTATAAGTGGTTATGCTCATAGCCCTGCATGCAGCACTATGGGTCTAGTCATTACATAAACGTTGACTGGATAGGATGATTATATCTGCAGACTAAATAACATTTATGTTATGACTTAGTCAAGCAGTATAGACCAGGGGCACCAGATCTCAAACTAGATGTTCACATATCCCATGAACCTTCGATTGTGTATGGTCACACATCTACACCAGAATGTTAGATCACTGGAGCCTAGAGACTCTGAACTAGCAATATTGTTAGTTACATCTACCCTCAAAAGAAGGTATCACTTCAGACCATCTTCAGGTGGTTATGGGTCTGGCTTATACAGGAGTAAATACTGACATTTCAAATCACTCCACCAAGGCTGCAACAACCTCAGCAGCAGGGTTATGGAAGTTAGCGAGACCACATCCTAGCGGTTGCAGGATGGTCAATCTAGCAATTTTCCACACATTTAGTACTAACCCATTGCCAGATGGGGGGTTATTTACGAACTCTATGTTAAGTTCTGTTCATAGTTCCTCCCGGGTAAGGGAGGTTACTATTGTCATTATTCATGTCTGAATATGATAACATACTTCCTCCCCTGGTCAACTAAGGCAGTGAGTGAAGCATGGACTCATTCCATGGCATGAAATCACAGATCTTTAAAATCTTCACGTAGTCACTCACGTGACTCCGAAGTAAAATAGTAAGATTAAACAAGAACTTACCAGTTTGAAGTTTGATCTTTATTTTATGAGGAGTTACGATGAGGGATTACGTGCCCTCCGCTCCCGCCCTCTATCATAAAGGTCAACTGATATCCTAGTTCTTCTTATCTTACTATGTTTATTTCATCTACTGTTGTCTGTGACTTCACACCGCTGCTTTGAAGAATGTCGCGCATGCGTGCTGGACGGGGTCTTCACGTAATCCCTCATCGTAACTCCTCATAAAATAAAGATCAAACTTCAAACTGGTATGTTCTCGTTTAATCTTACTATTTATCTCACTTCAGGTAACTCCGGCATTCCCTCTCTCTCTATCACTCTCCCACCCAAGTCACACTAGCTTCTTGTTTTCACCCTACAAACAGCTAACGGCCTGTTTCCTTTATCATCGTTACTTTTTTGCATATCTTTTATTCATTGTTCTTTATCTCTCCACTATATCTCGTCTATATCTCTCGTTTCCCTTATCCCTAACCAGTCTGAAGCAAAGATCCTATAGCAAGCAAGATAGACCAGTCGACGAAAAAGACGTAGTACGGTCATGGGCAGTTTCATGGGTAATTTTAGGTCCCATTTCCGTAACCGGCTTCCGTCTCCGCCCCAAAGATCCCATAGCGGAGCAAAGATAACTAGTGCAGAGACGGAAGCCGGTTACGGAAACATCCTCGTAAAAATAAAATTTATTTGGTAAAAATCTTCTCATTTCAGAATTTTAATTTATTAGCACAAACTGTTCCCCCGCAACGTTGATTACACTGCGAGTTGGGTCAGGTCGGGTCGGGTTACGGAAATGGATGAAAAAAAGGCACACGTTCCGTCCAGTTGCGTACTACACATCAGCCCATTGCACTTAGCAGGAGTGGTCTATCTTGCTCCGCTATAGGATCTTTGGTCTGAAGAAGGGTCTCGACCCAAATTGTCACCCATTCCTTCTCTCCAGAGATGCTGCCTGTCCCGCTGGGTTACTCAAGCTTTTTGTGTCTATCTTCCTTTTAATATATAACATCTACTACATTGGGCAGCAAGGTGGCACAGCGGTAGTGTTTGCTGCCTTACAGCGCCTGAGATCCGGGTTTGATCCTGACTACGGGTGCTGTCTGTTTGGAGTAAATACGTTCTCCCCATGATCTGCGTGGGTTTTCTCCGAGATCTTCGGTTTATTCCCACACCCCAAAGACGTACAGGTATGTAGGTTAATTGGGCTGGTGCAAAAAATGTAAATTGTCCCTAGTGCTTGTACGTTAGTGTGCGGGAATCGCTGGGCGATGTGGACTCGGCGGGCCGACGGGCCTTTCCACGCTCTGTCTCTAAACTAAACTAAACTAAAATATGTCTTGAATGTATCCAGTGACTGACCTTCCACAACTGGCTCTATATGGATAACTCCAAACTCTATACGGATAACAATTCATTACCCCAAGGGGAAGTCATTCAAGGTGACTAACCGGACTGGCTCACCCATAACAGCTGGTCTGTGATCCCCCTCCTTGAAGTACAGATAGCTGTGTCGCAATGCAGTGTCCAAGTACAACAAGCAGCTGGGGGCATACCATCATGCAACAAAAAGATGTGTGATTTGAATGGGCTGAAATCAACACTGCTCACACACATAGTTAAAAGCTTGTATACTCCAGTACTGCTTGCCTATGCCAAAACACTCTCACACTTACACTTATCAGGCATACAATGACCCTAAATCTGTGGTTCTAGGTGTCCTAAACATGGTTACTGATTTCTGCCAATGGATTCCACTGGCTGGCCAAGAGAAAAAAAATTGATTGGACTGGCATAAAACGCAGCATGAAGTAAATCTGCAACA
The DNA here is from genome assembly GCF_010909765.2 of Amblyraja radiata. Taxonomy (NCBI): domain Eukaryota; kingdom Metazoa; phylum Chordata; class Chondrichthyes; order Rajiformes; family Rajidae; genus Amblyraja; species Amblyraja radiata. The sequence continues at coordinate 44,259,899 of NC_045959.1, forward strand.
AGACCTCCCAGTCAATTCATTCTGATAAATTGGGGGCACTTTCTCACACACTGATGCCTTTTCTCGGTATGAATAGGGGTGGGAGATTGCAACCTTCATGTTGTTCGCTCTGTTTCAATGAATGCAATCAACCTGGCATGCACAATCAATTAAGATCAAATAGAACAAGTTGTCCTGTCCTACAACTTCAGGTTGTGCACACCATACACAAGAAGAAGAATGAACAGGATAGCAGCGGAAGATCTGCAGTGTAGTCCTTGACTGCCATGTGTTAATTTGTGGACTTAAAACACGGGAAAGAAACATTGAAATGAATTTGGTCTCGTGCATAAGGAGTGATGATTTACCCTGGCATTTATCAAATATATTTTCAACTATTAATATTTATTTATTATTCTTCACTGTCATAATCAATTATTTTTATCTGATGTATTTTTCTTTCTCATGCTTCTTTTAGCCAGAATCTCCTTTTTAGAGCATGGATGTACAATCATTTTTAATTTGGAGCTAAAATAACTCGTAAAGTTAGGGAACAAACCATATCTGATCACAAAAAAATGTGAGTTCCATACATATTTGACATGTTATATATCAGAATGTAAAAATCACCTGAAGACTCTTCATTACATAAAGGCACATGTACACTTTGTGAAAGTTAAAACATAAATACAATAAACACTAGTTTTGCAAGGTTTTGATTAATATGATGCTTTTAACAAAAAATATTCAAAGCAGAATAATCAGAAATAAGTAAAAGCCAAGATAAAGTAAAAGCCAAGTTATTGTACATATTTTCAGGCAGTGATAGATAGATTCTTGACTAGTTCGGGTGTCAGGGGTTATGGAGAGAAGGCAGGAGAATGGGGTTAGGAGGGAGAGATAGATAGATCAGCCATGAATGAATGGAGGAGTAAACTTGATGGGCAAGACTTTATGACCTTATGATAAATGATAAAATATTAGAATGGGTGGCCAGAAAGTGTATAGGAATGCATTAACGAGTGAATACTGCTACAGCCAGATTTACAAGAATGTAGAGTTCAATGAGTTGTGGGATAGAGAGTAAGCTTCATATTCAGGTAATCATTTTTTTTTAAACAACAGTAACCAATATTTTCTCGAGTAAGCCAGATTATGGCTTTATTAATGACAAACCCATTCACTTGCCTAATTGAACTTCTGGACCACCATGCCACACACCATGTGACTTCTCCTTAGCGGAGGCTGAGGCAAGGGAGGATATTCAGTTGCCCCAAGCATGACTCATTGCTGTGGAGATGATGGACAAAGAAGAAGGATTTCCCATGTCAGAACCGTTCACAGTTCCACAAACTACACCCTGCAATGGATGCAGCGTGAAGTCACGGGCCCACAGTGTAAACATGAAGTTGAGCCTGAAAGGCAAGATTGGCCTCCTGTGAAACAATTGAATGAACATGGAAGCTCACATCTCTGGTAAAGGCCTGTATGACACACTGGTCAACTGGAGGAGCACCTTCAGCAACAGATTGGTTCCACCAAGATGCAGTACAGAATTTCCCTGTGGCTATAAAACTGTACAACTCCTCCTCCCTCAGTCGTGGGATAGACTGACTCAACTACCCCCCCCCCCCCCCCCCCCCCCCCCCCCAATCTTTGCACATCCCCAATCCTTTCCACTCCTCACTTTAATTTCATGTTTCATGTATCTGGTGACTGTTGACAGACCATTTTCCCGCCTGGGATATATAAAGATCTATTGTATCGTATTGTATCGTACTCGGTTACCTCAAGCAACAATGCAGTGCCTTATTTCCCACCACCATGAATAAGACATGCATAGATTACCCTTGAGCCTTGTTGAACACACACAAATTACTTGACCTTGCCCTGACTCCGTACGATGACAGTGGAAGCCGCGAAATGTATAAATCTTAACATATTATCAAATTAGAACTCTTTAAGATCCAGAAATGTACCTTTAACTCATTAGTCAGGACTGGTGCTTGCACTGAAGCAAAAATAATAGAGTCAGAATAGCCTGTTGGACAAGGATCATCAGCACAATACAAAGAGCAGCCACAGACAACAAAATGCCACACATGCCTCGCATTTTATGAAATGTAGCATATTACTTTGGTGATTAACTGTTGGGCATTTTAGGTTTCTAAAGCACAAATTTATATGTATTTAATTCAACAGAATTTTAAAGTATTTATGTTAGAATTTTCATTACCTTTGCAAATTGTGCGTGCCTGACATGCAAATGCTTCAAGGCTGAATTTCTTTCCTTCTCTCCAGTCAGACGGCATTGAAACTCTCTTTGTGGACACTCCAGGTAAACAGCTGCACTTGAATTGAATGTCGTTTGCTATGGCAAATGCAGAATGTTGACACACCATGTCACCCTGGCCAAAACTCATTAGATAAACCGCACAAATTGCATTTTCTATGTGACCCACCACACCATTATAAACAAATAACAGGAACTAGAAATCCTACCATGTAGCATAACCATTATATGTACTATTGTGCTTATTAATTTAAAGCAGGAGGCTATTGCATCGATGGTGTTAATCATCAGGGTTTCTGAGTCCTGAGGATTTACATCCATGTCTAGACAAGCTCCGTTCTGCCCAGAGCCATGCAATTCATGTTTGGATTCCACATCTGTCATTATCATTAAAGCTTGCATAGTTCATGGATAATGCAAATGCTGACCTTCACAAAATGTGAGAGACCTGTTTTGTCTTGAGTTAAGGGGAGCTGGGCAAGAGAAATCCTAAGTCCAAGGTGTCTGATGCTGGAATAAGAGTGGAAAATGCCGGATATACTCAACAGGTCAGGCCACATCTGTGGGAAAAGAAACAGTTAACTTTTCAGGCCATAGTCTATTTGTCCGAACTGGGAAGGAGACAAAATGTGCAGGGAGGCGGATTAACAAGGGTGGAGGGTTGTCTCTGATAGGATAAAGTGGGAGCTGGTTTTATGGTCAATGTGGGACTTGAAGAATAGCAATTACATGTTAGAGAATGAGAACATCTACAAAAGAAATGTAAGCGTTGCTAAATGCAGAACAGTAAGACATGCACTGGGAGTCCATTTCCAGAGGAAAACAAATAAGCGAAAGAGAAGAAAAAAAAGCTGAGCCAGTTTCATACACAGCCAATTACCAAGAAATCAAGTTATCCGAAGATGTTAAATTCAATATTTAGTGCGAAAGGCTACAACATGCTTCGATGGAAGGTGAGGTCCTGTTATTAAGCTTGTGTTGGGCTTCAATGGAACTGGTTCCAATGAATCTGGTACTGGGAAATGGCTTGTTGGATGCACTTTAAGTTAATAAAGAATTTCTTAAGGTATTTTTTTACCTGAGGCTCTCTCAACCACCTCCCAAACTAAAACATATTCCCTAATTGGGACCTCCTGTTAATATCTCAACCCTGAGAGATGGTAAATCTCCTCCATCAAGCGGCTCCTCAACTCTCACTGTCTCATCCTGATCAGACCACCTACATCCATACAACCTCTCTACACACTAAACTCATGACCCAAATTCAGCAACTATCTGTCTTCCTCTGCTCTTTCTACCATTGTTCGGTCAATGGAGGAAAGGCCTAGAAACATATTGAATGTGTATGCCCTTGTCTATTATATATGGCCTGTGAACATAGTCCAGAATTTTCAAGCAAGTCCTTGAGCAAAGATGATAACAGGCTCCTCAAACCATTACTGTCCAAGTAGCCTTGTGACTCAAATATTTTATTCATTCCAGAGTTTTAAATTAAAGATCATTCCTTCTGCAACAAAGGTGTAAATTCCAACTATAATCAGCATTCTTACATAGGGGTATAAAATGTTCTGTGCAGATGTAGGTATAGTTTCCAAGTTATTGCCAGTTGACACAGCTGAAGGGATTATTTTAGCCAGTGGTTGAAAACAAATACTATATGGCTGTTGTGTTAACAAGAACCACCTATTTGAAAGTTTGGATTTAGCACTATTTTCTCAGCTTGTTTATTACTATGACGTCAATGAGTTGTTAAATGGAAGCACCACACATGAACATAGAAGATCCCTTGGCATTATTTCAAAGTATCACTGGTATCCTGCCCAATATTTGTTCCTCAGTTAATAAGGTAATTAATGTCCCTCACGTCAACCACTCATCAAGTCATTATCCCGAAAGTGATTGTGAAAATTTGTCATGCACAAATGGCCTGTCTGAATTTCCTATATTAAAAAAATACGCTTCCAAAGTGTTCACATGGTTCAAATTTTGTTGGGATGAGATCAGGCTGTAAAATAAGAAATTTAGAAATAGGAGCAGGAAAAAGCCACCAGACACGATGAGCATGATCTACCATCCATCAAGATAAGGTCATACGGTCATCAGTGATAGGAGCAGAATTAGGCCATTTGGCACATCAAGTCTACTCCGCCATTCAATCATGGCCGATCTATCTCTCCCTCCTAAACCCATTCTCCTGCCTACTCCCCATAACCCCTGACACCCATACTAATCAAGAATCCATCAACCTCTGTCTTAAAAATATACATTGACTTGGCCTCCACAGCCTTCTGTGGCAAAGAATATGATGTTTTGTGTCACTGTCAAGACTGGGGCAATGTAAAGAACTGCAATTTAAGTTGCATTTAAGAAAAAATCTAACCAGTAATTATTGAAAAAATTGGGCATTAATAAGTGAAGACAAATTTAAGATGATCACAAGGAAGAGTTAAGATATTATATTTTGAAATTCTTTGGTATGTGAAATTCACCAATATAATATTAAACCAGTTTCCACAAAATGTCTTCATAAGGGAATTTAAATAAACAGCTTCTGATGTAAGTATACTAAAGAATACTTTTCCCGTATTTCATTTAACAGGAATGGAGATGATTTGGCCCATCGAGGCCCTGTTGGCTCTGAGCATTAGCATTGCTTAACTTGGGAAACCAGGCTAATTTTATGACCACCTCTGACTTGGTGTCTGCAGGCAGACTTAAACCCAACTTACTGGTTGAAAGCATGTCAGGACTCTCGGAAATGCAAAACACAAGCAGCAACCAACCATCCAGTATTTTCTAGTAAATTTCACTTGATTTACGATGGGGAATCAGCAGAAACGTATGTAACTCCTTGACCACTATATTTACAATGACTTTATCGGTTAAGACATACCCACATGCGTTCTACAAAATGCTGTATATCTTGAAAAGTACTCGGTAAAATTAGAAGAAGTGTTTCCAATTTTAATTTCACTTCTGTGCAAACTGTAATGTCGCATCCTAGATCCTTTTGCTTTTTTCTTCACTTGGTTGTTAGTGGATTTTAAAACAGGGTGAAGTTGCTTGTACATTTCACAGCAATGCTTTCTGTTTCACGATAACAAGCTAACAATGGCCTTTATCATTGTTAACTTTTTGCATATCTTTCATTCATTTGTTCTATATCACTCTACATCATCGTCTATAACTCGTTTCCCTTTCCCCCGACTCAGTCTGAAGAAGGTTCTCGACCTGAAACGCCACCTATTCCTTTTCTCTAGAGATGCTGTCTGAACCGCTGAGTTACTCCAGACTATGTGTCCATCTCCTACACTCTGCTCTCTTGCACATCATGGGGGCCGAGCCAGAGCCTATTGGCAGCGATAAGATGCTCACGAGGTGTGGAATATATTGCTTTCTCTCAAGGTGGCAAAATGTCTTCATTCATGCAATTCCTTCCACAAATGTCCAACTTGCTGCCAGAAAGTTGGCTACGTTCTGAGTTGCTGTTGGGTGCCTTAAGCCCAAACTTCTAAAGGTGATCAGGCATTGTATCTCCCACCCTAGACAGGGCCACCCATTTGGTCCTGGGTGTGAAACCTTGTATCAAGTAGTGAAAGAGTTAAACAGACACCAGGTAGTCTAAACGGTAGTTAAAGGTTTTAATGCCTTGTACAATTTAATACAATTGCAATAGGTTTTTATTTAACTCATTTCATATTGGAAGAGTTTTCGCACTGTCAGTTGACTTAAATATCAATGCTTTGGGCAGAATCAGCCTGTTTGAGGGTGAATGGACTTGCAGAGATGTGAGCATGAATATCAATGCAGCAGTTGTTCAGAGAAAATACTCAGCAATGAGCTTCTGCCAAGGAACTCTGCTGCAGGCAACTGTCATAACTCTCTTGCAGCTTCTCCATTATCTGCACCATCAGTGCGTATTTACTGTACCAGGCAGGATGTGTTCATTGTCTCAGCTGCGGAGCAGAAACACCGGACAAACAGAACCCACTGTTATATGGAATGCTCTTCCTGCGCAGCACAGCAAGGAGCAGCTAGGCCTCTGTAGACATCTGAACCATTGTCGTGGGACTCTGGAGATCTGCATGGTAAAGTATGGATCTGATTGTGGCAGGCAGGAGTTAACATTTGAACACAAGATAGGCATAGAATGCTGGAATAATTCAACAAGTCTGGGGTAAAGCATTTCTGGAGAAAAGAAATAGGTGATATTTCAGGTCAAGACTCCTCTTCAGACTGAGAGTCACTGGAGAGAGAAATTACAGATGTGAAAAGGTAGAGAACAAACAGTCGGCACAGATGACTCAAGAAAGATGGAGCTCCGAATGGTCTACTGTTGGTGGGAGCCTCTCACCTGCTGCATAGTCACAAAAGGCATGGGATGCAGGAACGAAGCATATGGCTAGAATAGAATTAATCATAGAGTCATGCAGCATGGAAACAGGCCCTTTGGCCCAACTTGGCCATACCGACCAAGATGCCCCATATACACTAATCCCGCATGACTGTGTTTGGACAATATCCCTTTAAACCTTTTCCTATCCATGTACCCGTCCAAATGTCTTTTATGTGTAGGAAGGAAGTGCAGATGCCGAACTTTCAGAAGGCTTTCGACAAGGTCCCACATAAGAGATTAGTATACAAACTTAAAGCACACGGTATTGGGGGTTCAGTATTGATGTGGATAGAGAACTGGCTGGCAGACAGGAGTAAACGGGTCCTTTTCACAATGGCAGGCAGTGACTAGTGGGGTACCGCAAGGTTCAGTGCTGGGACCCCAGCTATTTACGATACATATTAATGATTTGGATGAGGGAATTGAATGCAACATCTCCAGGTTTGCGGATGACACAAAGCTGGGGGGCAGTGTTAGCTGTGAGGAGGATGCTAGGAGGCTGCAATGTGACTTGGATAGGCTGGGTGAGTGGGCAAATGCATGGCAAATGCAGTATAATGTGGATAAATGTGAGGTTATCCACTTTGGTGGCAAAAACAGGAAAGTAGACTATTATCTGAATAGTGGCCGATTAGGAAAAGGGGAGATGCAACGAGACGGGGTGTCATGGTACACCAGTCATTAAAAGTAGGCATGCAGGTGCAGCAGGCAGTGAAGAAGGCGAATGGTATGTTAGCATTCATAGCAAAAGGATTTGAGTACAGTATAGGAGCAGGAAGGTTCTACTGCAGTTGTACATGGTCTTGGTGAGACCACACCTGGAGTATTGCGTACAGTTTTGGTCTCCTAATCTGAGGAAAGACATTCTTGCCATGGATGGAATACAGAGAAGATTCACCTGACTGATTCCTGGGATGTCAGGACTTTCATATGAAGAAAGACTGGATAGACTCGGTTTGTACTCGCTAGAATTTAGATGATTGAGGGGGGATCTTATAGAAACTTACAATTCTTAAGGGGTTGGACAGGCTAGATGCAGGAAGATTGTTCCCGATGTTGGGGAAGTCCAGAACAAGGGGTCACAGTTTAAGGATAAGGGGGAAATCTTTTAGGACCGAGATGAGGAAAACATTTTTCACACAGAGAGTGGTGAATCTCTGGAATTCTACAGAAGGTAGTTGAGGCCAGTTCATTGGCTATATTTAAGAGGGAGTTAGATGTGGCCCTTGTGGCTAAAGGGATCAGGGGGTATGGAGAGAAGGCAGGTACAGGATACTGAGTTGGATTATCAGCCATGATCATATTGAATGGCGGTGCAGGCTCGAAGGGCCGAATGGCCTACTCCTGCACCTATTTTCTATGTTTCTATGTTTACACTGGAGGTAGACCCAAATTTTGCACATCCCCAATCCTTTCCACTTGTCACTTTAATTTAATGTTTCATGTATCTTGTGTTTTATGACTGTTGGCAGATGAATTTCCCTCCTGGGATAAATAAAGTTCTATTGTATCGTATCATATCATGAAGGGGAAAAGATGTAATGGAAATATGAGGGGTAATTTTTCACACAAAGGGTGGTGATGTATGGAACGAGCTGATGGGGGAGGTAGACAGTTAGACAGGAACATAGATAGGACAGGTTTAGTGGGATATGGGTCAAATGCAGGCAGGTGGGACTAGTGGTAGCTGGGACATGTTGTGGGCAAGTTGGGCTGAAGGGCCTGTTTCCTCGCTGTATCACTCTATGACTCTCAGTGTAGATGTGTTATTCGAAGCCTGTTCGAATAACAGCCATATCCCTCACTATTTGCTCAATGAGCAGCAAATTACTTTACATAGATACATAGATACATAGAAAATAGGTGCAGGAGTAGGCCATTCGGCCCTTCGAGCCTGCACCGCCATTCAATATGATCATGGCTGATAATCCAACTCAGTATCCCGTACCTGCCTTCTCTCCATACCCCCTGATCCCTTTAGCCACAAGGGCCACATCTAACTCCCTCTTAAATATAGCCAATGAACTGGCCTCAACTATCCTCTGTGGCAGAGAGTTCCAGAGATTCACCACTCTCTGTGTGAAAAAGTTTCTTCTCATCTCGGTCCTAAAGGATTTCCCCCTTATCCTTAAGCTGTGACCCCTTGTCCTGGACTTCCCCAACATCGGGAACAATCGTCCTGCATCTAGCCTGTCCAACCCCATTAGAATTTTTTACGTTTCTATAAGATCCCCTCTCAATCTCCTAAATTCTAGCGAGTATAAGCCAAGTCTATCCAGTCTTTCTTCATATGAAAGTCCTGACATCCCAGGAATCAGTCTGGTGAACCTTCTCTGCACTCCCTCTATGGCTATAATGTCCTTCCTCAGATTTGGAGACCAAAACTGTACACAATGCTCCAGGTGTGGTCTCACCAAGACCCTGTACAACTGCAGTAGAACCTCCCTGCTCCTATACTCAAATCCTTTTGCTATGAAAGCTAACATACCATTCGCTTTCTTCACTGCCTGCTGCACCTGCATGCCTACTTTCAATGACTGGTGTACCATGACACCCAGGTCTCGCTGCATCTCCCCTTTTCCTAATCGGCCACCATTTAGATAATAGTCTGCTTTCCTGTTTTTGCTACCAAAGTGGATAACCTCACATTTATCCACATTATACTGCATCTGCCATGCATTTGCCCACTCACCCAGCCTATCCAAGTCACCTTGCAGTCTCCTAGCATCCTCCTCACAGCTAACACTGCCCCCCAGCTTAGTGTCATCCGCAAACTTGGAGATGTTGCCTTCAATTCCCTCATCTAGATCATTAATATAAATTGTAAATAGCTGGGGTCCCAGCACTGAGCCTTGCGGTACCCCACTAGTCACTGCCTGCCATTGTGAAAAGGACCCGTTTACTCCTACTCTTTGCTTCCTGTTTGCCAGCCAGTTCTCTATCCACATCAATACTGAACCCCCAATACCGTGTGCTTTAAGTTTGTATACTAATCTCTTATGTGGGACCTTGTCGAAAGCCTTCTGAAAGTCCAGATACAACACATCCACTGGTTCTCCCCTATCCACTCTACTAGTTACATCCTCGAAAAATTCTATAAGATTCGTCAGACATGATTTACCTTTCGTAAATCCATGCTGACTTTGTCCAATGATTTCACCACTTTCCAAATGTGCTGCTATCCCACCTTTAATAACTGACTCTAGCAGTTTCCCCACTACCGATGTTAGACTAACTGGTCTGTAATTCCCCGTTTTCTCTCTCCCTCCATTCTTAAAAAGTGGGGTTACGTTTGCTACCCTCCAACCCTCAGGAACTACTCCAGAATCTAAAGAGTTTTGAAAAATTATCACTAATACATCAACTATTTCTGGAGCTACTTCCTTAAGTACTCTGGGATGCAGCCTATCTGGCCCTCGTGATTTATCGGCCTTTAATCCATTCAATTTACCCAACACCACTTCCCGACTAACCTGGATTTCACTCAGTTCCTCTATCTCCTTTAACCCGCGGTCCCTGCTATTTCCGGCAGATTATTTATGTCTTCCTTAGTGAAGACGGAACCAAAGTAGTTATTCATTTGGTCCGCCATATCCTTGTTCCCCATGATCAACTCACCTGTTTCTGACTGCAAGGGACCTACATTTGTTTTAACTAATCTCTTTCTCTTCACATATCTATAAAAACTTTTGCAGTCAGTTTTTATGTTCCCTGCCAGTTTTCTTTCATAATCTATTTTCCCTTTCCTAATTAAGCCCTTTGTCCTCCTCTGCTGGTCTCTGAATTTCTCCCAGTCCTCTGGTATGCTGCTTTTTCTGGCTAATTTGTACGCATCATCTTTTGCTTTGATACCATCCCTGATTTCCCTTGTTATCCACGGATGCACTACCTTCCCTGATTTATTCTTTTGCCAAACTGGGATGAACAATTTTTGTGGTTCATCCATGCAGTCTTTAAATACCTTCCATTGCATATCCACCGTCAACCCTTTTAGAACTAATTGCCAGTCAATCTTGGCCAATTGGTGAAAACTTTACCTCTACCCCTGCCCCCTTTTGCCTGAGTAATTGCCTGGAGCTTCTGCCATTATTAACATACTTTTTAAAGAATCCAGAGTGCAAGAGGCTACAAAATAGTATAAGTAAAATCGCTTCTAAAACTTTCCAATGCCTTACTTCGGAAGAGACAAGGATCCTTTAAAACTTTACAGGAAACAGCTGTCTCCCAGCTGCTCTGCACCTGGAATGTCTTTGGGATCTAGAGCAGAGTTAAAAATGCAGACAGGAGGCGGTGGTATAGTGGTTACGATTACAGGAAGTTTCAGCAACGAGATGGAAATTGAGTTCAAATCCCACCGTGACAGCTGGTGAATTTAAATCTAGTTTATCAAATAATTACGGAATGGTATGTGAGAATCAATAATAAAATCTGAAATAGATGGAAACAGGCAGCAGCAGCATTAATATTTCAAGTTGATGAAATGTTGGCTTCGTCAAGCTGACTGGTTGCAAGGAACCACACGTGCCTCAGGATGCCTCACCCCCATGTGCAATCAGAGCCAAGTGTGGAAGTCTGAGACATCCTGGTTTATTGCTGACACATCTTCACACCACGGAGTACTGTCCTGCTAAAGAGTGAGACAGATGAACATCACAAAATGCTGGATTAACTCAGAGGGACCGGCAGCATCTCTGGAGCGAAGGAATGGGCGACTTTTCAGGTCGAGACCCTTCTTCAGACTGAGTCAGGGGAAAGGGAAATGAGAGATATAGACGGTGATATAGAGAGATATAGAACAAAGAAATGAGAGATGTGCAAAAAAGTAACGATGATCAAGGAAATGGTCCATTGTTCGCTGTGGGCTTGGCGAAAACTAATTATACAGATAATGAAACTCACCAGGATACACAGAAACTAGTGCAGCAACTAGGGTTGGGGGGGGGGGGACAGAGAGAGAGAGAGAGAGGATACAAGGGTTACGAAGTTAGAGAAATCAATATTCATACCACTGGATTGTAAATTGCCTAAGCAAAATATGAGCTGCTGTTACAGCAGAAAATATAGGCTTGGAAACTGTGACCCCATGTACTTACTGTAAATTGGCTCATTGACCCGGTGAAGTACAGCTAAATTCTCTATACTTATTTTAATACTTTTAAAATATTTGTTATTATTCAATAAGTTTTTTAATATGTTAATTTTCTTTTTACTTTTTATTAATTTTAAAGTATTTTCTAAATGCCCCTAACTATCAGAAACAGTTAAGTATCAGTCTGAAGGGTGGCATGGTAGCACAGTTGTGGAATTGCTGCCTTACAGCACCAGAGACTCGGGTTCTGTCCTGAGTACGGGTGCTTCAGTACAGAGTTTGTATGCTTTCACTGTGATCATGTGCATTTTCTCTGAGTGCTCCGGTTTCCTCCCACACTCCAAGGACAAACAGGTTTGTAGGTTAATTGGTTTTGATAAATTGTCCCTAGTGCGTAGGATAGTGCAAATGTATGGAGATCGCTGGTTGGCGTGGACACGGTAGGGTCAAAGGGCCTGTTTCCATGCTGTATCTCTAAACTAAACTAAACTAAACTAAACTGAAGAAGGTTCCCATCACAAAACATTACCTATCCATCTTCCCCAGAAATGCTGATTGACCTGCTGAGTTACGTGAACATTTGGTGTCCTTTTAAGTACTTCTCAAAGCCTTTTAAAGGCATTGATAGGGTGGTGAAGTCAAAACCCATGAGGGCTTTCTGAGGTCAAAGCCTCAAGATCAGCTGCTTCAAGCCTGCCCATAACATGGTGCCTGCTCTACCTCCAAGAAGCGTCTCCACCCGAAACATCACCCATTCCTTCTCTCCAAAGATGCTGCTTGTCCCTCTGAGTGGGACATTTTGTGTCTACGTACCCCAGAGGCTGCAGAAGGTAGGTTGATTCAGCCACCACCTCCAGGGAAAGTAAGTTATAGCCAGTGCACTCAGGGGACCCAAGCTACCGGCTCTAGCCACCCTCAGGACTCACTTTCTTCCAATCAATGTTTCTGTTCTTATTTCAGATTTCCAGCATCCACAATCTATGTTAGTAACAGTGAAAACTATCATAAAGAAATATCTGGCCCATAAATGATCTTTATGGAAGAACATCCATCCTTAAGCACACTATTATATAAGTGACTTCATCTTCTAGCAATGCAATTAATTCTTAACTGCACCCTATTAAGCACTTAATTGTACCAAACTACGACAACAGAGAGAAACTACAAGGCATTAGACCTGGTATCAGATTTGGACACAACATGAGCACTGTTTGCCAATCTGATCTTGCAAAGTTCTCTTCACCAACATCATGGTGCTAAATTGGATGTGCTGACCCACAAACCAGCCAAGCAACCGCTGACCTGGTTAGGATTATACTTTACATCACCTTTGGGGGAGGGGGAGAGTTGCTGCTTTACATTGCTGGAGATCTAGGTTTGATCCTGACGTCGGTCAGTACGGAGCTTGTATGTTTTCACTGTGGCCACGTGCTTTTTCCCCGGTTGCTCCAGTTTCCTCCCACACTCCAAAGACATCGAGGCTTGTAGGTCAATTGGCTTTGGTAAAAGTGTGAAAATTGTAAATTGTCCCTGGTGTGTAGGATAGTGCTAGTGTACGGGTGGTCGCTGGTCGGTGGACCAAAGGTCCTGTTTCCATGCTGTATGTCTAAAGTATAGTAACTAAAATAAAGTACCTTCTCCAGTGTCCACAATCTCACTTCCCACTCCGCAAACCCCTCCACTGTATGTCCCGCTGCATGCCATGATCCAGCAATGCAATAGACCACTGGAGAAGGTGTTTTGCAGGCAAGGCAACATGATCATGGAAGACTCAACATTGACTATGAACCGCCTGAAGTTTCATGGCTCCAGATTAAATACAAGCAAGGAAATGGTCTGCTGATTTAAAACTTTTAAAACTCTCCCTGCACGGGAGACCCGACCTTTTCTTTGTCGGGTCTCCGTTGTCGTTGGGGCTGCAATGAGGAGCGGCCTCCAACAGGAAGACCGGGGACTCTGGTGCCGACTACTCACTTCACCGTCGCGGAGCTGGCCGAGTCCAGAGCGGGTGGAGCTGTGGTGGACGCTGCTGCGGCCCGACCCCCGGAGATTCGGAGGCTGCAACTGCGGGTTTGGCGGACGGCACCGGGAGCCCGCGGGTGCCTGGAGGGAGACCGCTTTTCAGGGCTCCCGCAACGGCGACTTCTCCCGCCCGAGTTGCGGGGTTGAAGAGCTCCTGGAGCGGGGCCTTACAGCACCGCCCCGCGCGGCTTGGAATGGCGGCGGGTCTCTGCGAGCGCACGCCGGGGGCTCTAACATCAAGACCCGGTGCGCGACCTTGCATCACCCGGCGTGGCTTAAATGGCCGCGGGACAATTCGCCATCGCCCGCCGGGGGCTTTGACTTTGACTCTGACATCGGGGGGGGGGGGGAGTGCAGTGGAGAGAAAAGTTTTTTTGGCCTTCCATCACAGCAATGTGATGGATGTTTATGTAAAATATGTTGTGTCTTGGGTCTATTTGTTTGTAATGTATGGCTGCAGAAACGGCATTTCGTTTGGACCTCAAGGGGTCCAAATGACAATAAATTGAATTGTATTGTATTGTATTGTATTGTATTGTATTGATCACACCTAATTGGAGTTTCCAGACCTCCAAACAACATTGGGATAGAATCTAATCGAAATACCACTGGGACATCACTTGTCCTAATATTTCAAGCTTGCAATGGTGCCATATCCAGCAAATTAAACGTTTGTGCAGAGCTAGCAAATAAGAATGTGTGAGGAGCAGATTTATTGTATGGTCGCATTCAGCCGGTGGGTGCTGCACATTGAGCAGTCACGCGAGGATTCTGTAGAAACAAGGAACTGCGGGTGCTGGTTTACGCAAAAGGACACAAAGAACTGGAGTAACTCAGCAGGTCAGGCAGCATCTCTGAACAATATGGATAGGTGACGTTGTGGACTGGGACCCTTCATCAGACTGAATATCTAGGATACTGGCTGTGATGGGTTAAGCGAGGACTTTTGATCAGAGAACCACCTCTCCTCCAGCCAACTGTGGTCATAGTGAATAGTTGGGCCCAATCTCCATCACAAAGTGCAAGATGCAGAGGCCAAACATGGCAAGAAGGTGAAACAATGCTTGGCAAACATGATGGTAAAATTAGATGTTGGTTCAAGCTCAGGAATTGTGGATGTTTGTTACTCTTGGCACCGGAATAGATTTAGGAACAACTTTTTCAAACTGCCAACATAATTTCTAGTATCTGCTTCATGGAAAGTTTGTCAAAACTAAGTTGCCTCAGAATAACATTCTCAAACTCTGCACTTATTGTTCAGTGCCAGTGCCAGTTAATTTCACTTGTGTATTGACAATGGAAATCCTTATTGCGGTGCTATACTTTATGATAGAGAAGGAGGCCTTCCAGTCCATTAAGTCAACATTAGCTCTAAGTGCAATCCCATTCTCACACTAATTTTCCACGTGACATTTTCTCCTCACAATCACACCGTCTCTCTAGGTACCACCCACATACACCAGCCACAAGCTAATGCGAGCAATTTCTGCACATCTTTGAGACATGGGAAGAAACCAGAGCAGCCAAAGAGGGAATGCGCTAATTCCATAAAGACTACATCAGATGTCAGAATTGAACTCAGATGGTTGAAGCTGGGGAGCAGAAGCTCAACGAACTAACCACTTAATCTCACTTCCCAAACCTCAACACCAGAATTGTCATTAATCAAATGAGCTAAAGACACAAATAATAGTTGTAATAAATCGAAAAGGAGCTATTTTCCCCCCAGTTTTCCCTGAACCAGGAAGGAGCGGGGCCAAGATGTGTGAGGAAGAACTGAAAGCAGTCCAGGGAAAACAAACACAGCCTGAGTCCTGACTCCGATGATGATTATAAGATGCACAACTTTCACTTTTACAAGGCATGAGATTTATGGTGCGACCCAACTCAGGTCAGTCTGACCTCCGTTCCCTCCTTTCCCCTCCCCTCTACGCAGCCGCCTATCACACCTCCCCACAATAGACCTCCTCACATTTCCTTCAGTTCTGCCCCATGAGTTGAGGCCCGCAATGTACGTGGAGCTGCCGCAGCCAGCAGGTCCAGACTAGCTGATGTTGCAGAAAAAAATAATTTATCAAATAAAAACACACCTGAGTGATGCCACAACAACAACCTCCCAGTCATCCTCAAAGAAACCAAGGAACTTATCATTGACATAAAAAGAGGAAGTCAGGAGGCTGTGGAAGTTTCCATCGGTGGGTCGACTGAGGAGAGAATTAGCAATTTCAAATTCCCTGGTGTTTACATCTCTGATGGCCTGTCCTGAGCCCAACACATTGACTTTAGTCTTTAACAGGAAACAGGCCCTTCAGCCCACCGAGTCCGTGCTGACCAGCGATCACTCCATACACTAGCACTATCCTACACACTAAGGACAATTTACAATTGTACCGAATTTTAACCTACAAGCCTGCACATCTTTGTAGTGTGGGAGAAAACTGGAGCACCCAGAGAAAACCCACATGGTCACAGGGAGAATGTACAAACTCCATACAGACCGCACCCATAGTCAGGTTCAACCCGGCTCTCTGGCGCTGAAAGGCAGCAACTCTACCGCTGCACCACTATGCCGGCCTGATGTAATCACAATTCTACTTTCTTAAAAGTTTAAAGAGATTCGGTATGTCATTAAATACTTTAACAAACCTCTACAGATGTGCTGTAGAAGGTATCCTGACTGGTTGCATCAAACGCCTGGTGTGGCAATTATAACGCAAGAGGCAGCAAAGAGCGGTGGATTCAGCCGGTCCATCACAGGCACAACCATCTCCACTATCAAAAGCACCTACATGAGGTGCTGCCTCAAGAAGACGGCATCTATCATCAAGGATCCCCACCAATTGGGACATGATCTCTTCTAGCTCCCATCAGACAGGAGGTACAGAAGCCTGAAATCTCACAAGACCAGATTCAGGAACAGCTATTTCCCTAACACTTTTAGATTCTTGAATCAACTTGCACAACCCCAACCCAATATAAGCAAGCGGACACCACAGACTACCACTTGCGCTACTATGGACTTGTTTTCTAACTGTGGTTTGAACTAATATCTTGTCTTTTTCTTCCTGCTGTCTTGTAAAATTCATGTGTCTGAGTCCATGTGCCTGTGATGCTGCTGCAAGCAAGATCTTCATTGTACTGTAGCTCACTGTACGTATGGCGATCATGACAGAAGCCTTCTCTTGGCGATTCCCGAAACGATGACGCGATGCACTTTGTGACGCATCAGGCGACCAATTCTGTCAACTTGTTGGACGACAACAGATGCCAACAGCGAGCTGCTCGTCGTCTGACACACGAGCTAATGAACTGTACGTATACATATGCTGGTCACCTCGACTTGACTTGACTTAACCTGATGATCCTAATACGGTGGGCAATAAAAACTACTGTTGCAATAAATGAAGTGTATTCACTGGAATACAAGGCAGTATTGTCTTCTGATCACATTATTTCCAAAGGAGAACTGAACCATATGCATTCCGAGTCATTGACATTAACAAGAGATGTTGAGGAACAGTAGCACAGCCAACTAATTCTGCTTTAATAAGATAATGGCATAGCAAAGATAAATAACATATCTCCTAAAACTTTGAGCAAACGCCTTTAGCGGAAAAAGGGAAAGAAAATACAAAGGTGTCTTGGAACAATCAGATTAATAGCGTTTCCGCAATATGATCACACATATGCATACATTTGTCGCTATTTATACAGCTATACTTCAAAAGTGTGCTGAATGAAAAAATAGTCTCAATTTGATGTAAGTGCCCGGCAGTTTCTGATAATTGCGTGAGTAATGGCTCTGTTGTTTTCAGATGGCTGAATGGAATAAATGGGGTCAATTATTCCGTTATAGCTACGAGATGGGCGATAGTGAAACACCGACACATGGAACAGAAAATCTGAGCAAGTTTTACATTGGCAGCTGTTTTTAACTTGGTGCCACGAGTTAAAATTATCCCCAAACAGAGATCAAATAGAACTCTTACACAACTAAAACAACTATAATTAGCAGATTTCAAACAATTCGGAAGCAATTTTTCACAGCCAGCTGTAGCTTTAAATATTTTCACGTGGCAGGTCTGGGAATGGTAGTCAATGGGATGGACGTTCTTCAACGCTCTGTGCATAAATGGGTTCAGGTGATGAGCTAGATGGGAAATAGCAGAAGGATGTGGTGGTTGGGGGAGAAGGAGAAGGTGAGGAGAAGTATTGTGCAACCTCCTACTGGTGCAGGGATCTGGCTGCAGGCTGAGGTTGGAAGCCTTCCGTGGCAGCTGCTTCCTTTGGCTCAGCAGCTTGCTCCTCACGAAGAAGCAGATGGTTCCCTTAATCTGTTGGCAGTGGTAGCTCTCCTGATGTGCAGCAGGCAGCACAATATGTTTGCTCTCTCAGTTCTTCCTCAGGGATGGGACCATTGAGTGAACCATGGCTGATTTGAGCTGCTGAATAGTTCTTTCAAGACTCCAATAAACTGTTTCATGTCTGCATCATTTAAGCCTGGGGATATTGTTGAAGTTATATCTACAGACATCATGGGTTTCAGTGGAGGTTTACCAGCTCTCTGGACAAGATAGCACTAACATAGAATCATAGAGGCATGGAAACAGGTCCATGGTCCACCCAAATCCACATCGAACATCAACAGTCTGATGAAGGGTCCCGACCAGAAACATCGCCTATTCCTTTTCTCCAGAGATGCTGCCTGACCTGTTGAGTTACTCCAGCAGTTTTGTGTCTATTGAATATCGTGCCCATTTACACTAATCTTGTAATAATCCCATTTTATTCTCCCGAAAGCCAATCAGGTAAGGAGCCAAAGAGTCATAGAGCACAAAACAGGCCCCTCAGCCCAACTCGTCCATGTTGACCATAATCTAAGCTGACCTATCTAAACAAGTCACATTTGCCCAGGACTGGCCAATATCCTTCTAAGTCTTTCCTATCCAAATGTCGTTCTTATACACGCCCCAATGACTTTGTCTGGCAACTCACTCCATATTCCCACACCCTCTCTGTGAAATCAAATCAAATCAAATCAAATCAACCTTTATTGTCATCTTGCAAAGCAACAGTTGTACAGTGCAAAATGAGAAGACGTTTCCAGGGAATACCGGAGCATCGCACATGAAACTTAAAACATTTCACACATAATAACAATAAAAACAATCCAGTCCCTGATGAAACAGTATAAATAGTTAAAAGCAGGTAAAACAGCAACATTAAAATACAGTAAAACCAATCATTAAAATGTCCATGGCAACTGATTTGAGTGGCCAGTGCCAGAGTTATTAAAATGTCAGTGCAAAGCCGCAGAATCAGGTGACTGTGAGTACAGAGTGACTGTTTAGCAGCCTCACAGCCTGTGGCAGGAAGCTGTTTAGCAGTCTTGTAGTCCGGGCTTTGATGCTACGGTATCTCTTGCCTGATGGCAGGAGATCCAGTGTGTGGAGGGGGTGCAGTTTGTCCTTAGCTATTCTCAGAGCTTTTTTCAGACAGCGGCTCTGGAACAGTTCTTGTACCGAGGGTAGGGAGACGCCAATGATCCTCTCTGCTCCCCTCACTACCCTCTGCAGAGCCTTCCTGTCTGAGCAGTTGCAGTTGGAGTACCACGTGTTTATGCAGTACGTGAGTACAGACTCCACCGTGCCCCTGTAGAAAGTCCTGAGGATGTTGGTGGGGAGTGAGGCCTGTTTGAGTTCCTCAGGAAGTGCAGTCGCTGATGGGCCCGTTTGACAATCCCAGTGTAGTTCCTGGACCAGGTGAGACTGTCTGTAATTTGCACTCCGAGGAACTTAATACTCTCCACTCTCTCCACTGTGGTGCCACTGATGTTGAGGGGTGTGTGTTTTGGCTGCGCCCTCTTGAAGTCACAACCATCTGCCTTTGTTTTGTCGCATTTAATGCTAGATTGTTGTTGCCGCACCAGTCCACTAGTTGTTTTACTTCCTCCCTGTACATTGATTCGTCATCTCCGCTGATGAGGCCCACCACTGTTGTGTCATCCGCGAATTTTATGATCTATTTCCCTGAATCTGGCAGCACAGTCATGTGTGAGCAGTGTGAACAACAGCGGGCTGAGCACACAGCCTTGAGGGGAGCTCAGCGTGATCGAGCGAAAGTGTTCTTGCCAACACGGACTGACTGCGGTCTCTCTGTCAGAAAGACCAAGATCCAGTGACACAGGGTTGGGTTGAGGCCCAGCAGGTTAGTTTCTCCACAAGTCTCTGTGGGATGATGGTATTAAAAGCTGAGCTGAAGTCAATATACAGGATTCTGGTGTAGGTGTTTTTGTTTTCCAGATGAGTGAGTACTGTGTGCAGCGTGGTAGGAACAAGTTGCCCCTCAGGTTCCTATGAAATCTTTCGCCCTCACTAAGTCTCACTAAGATCATCCCTCAGCCTCCTGCACTCCAAGGAATAATGTCCTAACCTGACCAAACTCCTCCTGTAGCTTAGGCATCTATTTCCTTTCCACATCTTCCAGCAACAAGTTTCTCTCTCTCTATTGTTCACCTTTCCCATTTCCACCTGCTCATCACCAACACACATATCCACCTGGGTCTCTTCTCTCCTGCCCTATCCTCCACAGCCTTACCCAACTGGTTCCATTTGCCCATAATCTCTCCCTTATCTGACTCCACTTTCCATCCTCCAGCCTCGGTCATTACCTTTGCTCTCTATTTCCCCCATTTAGTTCATCAGCTCATGTGTTATCCCTTATCTATTTCACCCTATAGCCTACCAGCTTCTGTGTCTACACTGCTCTTCTCCTTATTTTGGTTTAGTTTAGTTTAGTTAATTATTCAATTTAGTTTATTATTCCATTTATTTTATTGTCAAGAGCACCGAGGTACAGTGAAAAACATTTATGTTTAGTTTAGTTTAGTTTATTATTAGGATTTGGAAAAAGTTGCATGCGATCCAGTCAGCGGAAAGACTACACATGACCATCACCTCCAACCTAATCAAGTTCTACCTGTCATCTAACAGCCCTGGTCTCATCGTCTCCCTCTCTGTCTTTATACCGACTATCTTCCATCTAAATTCTCAGTTCTGATACAGCGTCATGACCCAAAATTTCATCTATTCCTTTCAGATTCAGATCAAATACAGATTCAGATTTGTTTACTGTCATCTACACCAGGATGCAACGACATTATTTGTTCACATGAAGTTAACAAAGTAAATAACATACACACAGTAGTGGTAAATGTCAATGGATCGTTTGTCTCCTAAGCTGGTCAGAAGGTCCTGCAAGAGGTGTCCGAAATGGTCCAAGAGAATTTCATGCGGGAATGGAAGTTCAAATATAGTTAATCATTTGTGAAGATAATATATAATGTAAGTTATTATTAATTATGTGATTTACCAACAAAATTGTTCAGAAGTTTACTTATTTTGCTTTGCGGGCTGACTAGGGCTCATGCATAACATTTGTTAGATTTTCCTCCGAGCAAACTAAAATCAAATTCATGTTCATGTCAATTATGACATGAATTCTTCTACCAACTATGAGGCAGCAAACTATAATTTTAGGTTCTTGGAGAAGCAGCATGGAAGCAGGCCCTTCGGCCCATCGAGTCTACGCCGACCAATTTTCACAACAATATTGATCATTTCTGTTAATGAATAGTTTTTATAATTTACAAGCAACAAAATCTCTGGCATCAATATTGTGTGGAGCTCATCTGTAATAATAGACAAAAGACAATAGACAATAGTGCAGGAGTAGGCCATTTGGCCCTTCGAGCCAGCACCGTCATTCAATGTGATCATGGCTGATCATCCCCAATCAGTACTCATTCCTGCCTCCCCATATCCCCTGACACCGCTATCTTTAAGAGAAATTCAATTACAGCATAAAATCAATCACCAAATGCGAAAAGGACTACATAATGCGTGTAATATGCAATCTAACATTTGATCAAGGCATTACATGCACACCTTTGTACTATGCAGCCTGTAGAGGCTTCCACCTATCAATAACCACAATATGACCATCAGATACTTCACTAGTCCAAAAATTCCACATGTGTCCCACATGTCGCACACATTTTCAGTTTGTCCAGACAAAAACATTACAACTTTCTCTGTTTCTTTGCATAGGTCTGCAAGCAGCCATTGACAACAGCAGTAGATGGGATTTACTGTTTTTTCCACTTACCT
Source organism: Amblyraja radiata (assembly GCF_010909765.2). Taxonomy (NCBI): domain Eukaryota; kingdom Metazoa; phylum Chordata; class Chondrichthyes; order Rajiformes; family Rajidae; genus Amblyraja; species Amblyraja radiata. The sequence goes on from NC_045959.1 coordinate 44,281,846, forward strand.
TTACCTGATGAGTCCTAACTTAAACCCTTTGCTGGTACTGGTGCCCGATCGTCTGGCACTATTTTTTCTCTGGCAATCTCCCCCCACTTTGAGTCCTTAGAGTGCTTTGAAGTGGGGAGTTGCCAGTTTCATTAGTTGATGGGGTGGAAGATTGCAACCATCACATGGTCCGCCCTGTTTCGATGAATGCAATCAACCTGGCGTGCAAATCAAATAAGATCAAATGGAACAGTTGGTCCCACAAACTTTAATCTGTGCACGCCATGTGCAAGAAGAAGAAGAAGTAGATTGAGTTGACCTCTTCCATTGAGTTTAAATCAGTGATCAGGGGGCCACTCCTGGTTCTGTGGTGACAGCCTTTTTTGTGAATGCTCTTAAAGATACAGGTTGGTTGAATTCAAAGCTTTAACCTCCATTTTAACAGTTGCGCCATGCCATGAATAAAAAAGGTTAGGACGTGCGGCATGCAAAACTTCTGAAATGACTTATCGTGGGGTGAGATGGTCATCATCATAATTCACATCTCTTGAGATGCTAAGTCCTTGCCTGACTACTTAAGAGGTGCGAATTCTGACCCCATGAGCTGGGAGCATCCAGACCGCTTCATGTTGTAGCACATGGGGCAGCACAGTGGCGCAGTGGTACAGTTGCTGTCTTACAGCGCCAGAGTTCAGGGTTCTATACCTGACCACAGGTGCGGTCTGAGCAGAGTTTGCACCTTTTTCCCCGTCACTTGTGCGGCTTTTCCAGGTCTCTCTGGTTCCCCGGTTTGCCAGTAATTGGCTTGGGTAACATTGTAAATTGTGCCAAGTGTGTGTCGGATCGTTTAGTGTGTGGGGATCGTTGGTCCAGCGCGGACTCGGTGGGCCAAAGGACCTGTTTCTGCTTTGGATCTCTAAACTTAACTAAACTAAACAAATAGACCTTCAGAATGTGACAATCCTCGCGATGATGGTATGCACAAGGTTATTAAATGTGTAGTACAAGGTTTTAGACTCAGAATCAACGAATGAATAGAGACATGTTTCCACGTCCTTATAGTGTGTGAGGAACAAAGAGCCTGCAGATGATGGTCTTCTATGCACCTGCTGCCCATGTTCTTTTGAATATCGTGGTTGCCGGATTAGGGGTGTGATGTTTCATATGCAGTTTCGATTTCTGTCACATAAACACGTATTTACAATAACATCTTTCTCAATCTCAGATATCCACCACCACAGCGCTGCTGCAGATAATATCTCACATCGTTCTCTGACCCTCTGATACTGACTGGTGCAGAGTTTGGATACTGATGGAGCATCTCTGGATAGAAGGAATGGTGACGTTTTGGGTCGAGACGTTTTCCTTCTATCCGACAGTGTCCCCACATTCCTTCTATCCAGTAGGATACTGCTGTCCCGCTGAGTTACTCCTGACGATTTAGGTTGCTGAGCTAGTTTACAAAATGACATGGATTGAGGTGGCATTGCCCTACAGCAGCCACATTTCATCAGCTTTTCAGGACATTGACATTGCTGACATAATGTTGTGAGAGTTACTGTTACTTATCGTTGGGATGTGAGCCAGTAAGACACAATCGACTGATGCTGTGTTTTCTTACATTTCAACGGAGAGGAATAGCAGCAAGGCAATTTACATTGTTTTGAGATACGGTAACTATGTTATTAAATGATTTTAATTCTGATATTTAGTGTATTTCAGTGCTTATGTTTTAGTCCTTTTTAAATCTGTAATAGCTTATTAAATGATTGTGATTATTAGAATCATAGGTATACAGCAGAGAAAACAGCCCTTCATCCTAACTTTCCCATGCTGAGCAAAATGCTCCACCCTACACTAGTCCCGCCCACCCATGTCTGCTCCATATCCCACTAAACCTACTCCTAGCCAGCCAATTACAAGTCCAATGTATTTTAAAAAGTTGTTATAGTACCTGCCTCAACCTTCTCTGGCAGCTTGTTCCATATACCTGTCACCCTCTGTATGAAAAAGTTGTCCCTCAGATTTCTATTAAATCTTTCCCCTCTCACCTTAATTCGATTGTCATGTTAATGTTTGTAAATACAGGCATTCAGAAACATTTCTGGGCAGAAGTTTCGAGGAACATTGAACGCTGTCCCTGCAGCTTGGAAATTCAATAGTGATTGAGAATGAGATATCAGATGCTGCGGACTCAGCCTTACACACAGTTTACGACTCTAATGCAGAGCGCACAAGGTTATCCCGGTCAAATGTGGGGCCAGAGCTGGACTGGGAGAGGTGGATGAGGGAAAGACCAAGGAATATGGGCGGCATGGTGGCACAGTGGTAGGTGCTGCCTCAAGTGCCAGAAATCGGAGCACTGTAGAAAAACCCGCGGTCACGGGGATAACGTAATCAATCTGTACAGAGAGCACCCGTGGTCAGATCTAACTCGGTCTTTGATGCTGTAAGGCAGCAACACTACCTCTGTGCCACACATGCCACCCCAAAGTTACTCTTACATCCCAAAGACATGCAGGTTTATAGGTTAATTAGCCTTTATAAATTGCTCCCATTATATAGGGAGTGGAATGCGACAGTGGCATAATACAGAACAGTAACAATGGGAATCGTGGTTGGCATGGACTCGCTGAGCCGATGGGACTATTTCCTTCTTCATTCAATCAATCAATCAAATATGTAGAGTCAGGTCATGGAGGGAGGGGGGGGGGAGGGGGGGGGCTCTGGATGGGCAGAAATGTGAGCTTGGTGTGGGAGGATAGTCAATCTAATGTTCCAGGCTGTGCACTACTTAGATTGGCATCACATTATATGTACATCCCATGTAAGAAGAAGGCATGATTCCCAAATGGGAAATGCCCGCAGAATTCTGGAGGAGTAGCATATTTGACCCCGTTGCACTCTCACTCAAGGGAAGTTAATGCCCCACCTCACCAGTTCAAGGCAATAATGTATTTGCCTGCTGATAAAGGAGGATGTGGCTAACAACTGCTAATTATTTTTTTCAACTAATTCACAAGTGTTCCCACACCTCTCCACATAATGGACTAGCATTGTGTAAGATGATCTTATGCTGGTTTATGAAAAGGACTATAATAATGTCTTTGTCTCTTTGGCAATGTAATGCAAACCAATCTCCCACCAGTAACTGCGTAAATCTTATTTGCTTAGCCGGATACCTTAGGAAGGAAGTTGACACTGGCAGATCTGGTTGGAAATCCAATAAATTCAATACTAGATCAAACTGTTCAGAATTAGAATAAACGCACCTATTAGACGTTGTTATTATGAACCACTTACTAAAGATTTGCTAACTGTAGTCATGTTGGTGGTATATTTAAAAGGAAATCACACTGAATAGAATTCATAACAATTATGGTTCGATACAAAAAAGATATTTTCAAACCAGAGACATGAGTTCGATCCTGACAACGGGGTTATCTGTACGGAGTTTGTACGTTCTCCCTGCGACCGCGTGGGTTTTCACCGGGTGCTCCGTTTCCTCCCCCCACTCCAAGGCTACAGGTTTGTAGCTTCAACAAAAAATTGTAAAATTGTCCCTAGTGTGTAGGATAGTGCTAGTGTATGGCGTGATCTCACTGGTCGACATGGATAGGTGGTCGAAGGGTCTGTTTCAACACTGTGTCTCTGAAGTCTAAAGTAATTCTAAAAGTAAATTGTTGTCTCAGATACTGTTTAAAGTGCCCCATCCCAACTGCCTGCATTTGGCCCAAACCCTTCTAAACCTTTTCCAGCCATTATGACTGCACAATTAATTGAGAATGCGGTGCATGCTGAATTCTTCAATAGACCTACCTGATTGTCCTTGACTAAGGTCTGTTTAATGAGTTAGATGGTAGTGGGTTCAAGTCCCATTCCAAAGATACAACACATAAATACAGGCTGACACTGAAGTACAATACAGATGATCTTCTGCAGCGTTGGAGATGCATTGTTTAGATGTTGAAACCTAGGTTCCAGTTGTCCTCTCAGGTAAAAATGAAGATGGAAGGACACTCACTAGTTGAGATTATCAGGTCATTTTCGGAGGAAGTTCATTGCATACCGACAGCCACGTTTCCTATATTATAGCACGAACCACTGTACTAACAACAAATATCTATTGGCTGCAAAATACTATGGAGCATCATAAAAATCTCTTTTGTGAAGTGATGCGGCAATCTCCCAACATGCAAACAGCAACAGTCCTGTCTGTTTGAAGAATGATTGCAAACTTTGCAAGAAGCAGATTCAAACTGCCTCAGAATAAGCCGCATGGAATGATTGGGTCACAGGCCA